>NC_056737.1:1710310926-1710333426 GCF_019279795.1 Protopterus annectens
TATATATATATATGTTGTTGTGAACTGAATGAAGCAGTACAAAGTTTTGTACCTACCATAAATGTAGATGTTCGAGGATCCACATTGCTGCAGTCCTAACTATTGGGTAGTCCAGTCCAGTCGGCCCGAATACCAGAGCTGGCGTCGGTCAGGGCGGTCAGCGTTAGACTCGCCAGTACGCCAGGGGGTACGCATGCCCATGACCGACGTCATATCCTCAGTCTTTTCTTGCCCCAGATGTCAGAAGACCCTAAAAAGACAAGGCCCAATATACCTGCACCAAAAATATGTACAATATATACAAAAAGATATATATATAAAAATATCAGCATATAACCTCACCTACACAACCACCCCTAAACACAGAGGGGAAGGAGGGAGGGTAAATTGGACTGCAGCAATGTGGATCCTCGAACATCTACATTTATGGTAGGTACAAAACTGTACTATGTTCTTCATTCCACATTGCTGCAGTCCTAACTATTGGGTAGAATCCCAAAGCAGAGGTAAGGGAGGCTGGCAAATCATAAAGAAGCAGGAGCAGACAACATGCCTTGCAAAATAGCTGTGGCAAAACCAGCCCTAGACTTAGAGTAGAGAGGAAGGTGATAATGCTTAGAGAGAAAGTATGCACTGAACTCCAAGTAGCTGCCTCCAAAATATCCTTAGTTGCCACCCCCCTTAGAAATGCTGTTGAAGTGGCAGTAGCCCTAGTGGAATGAGGCCTAATCCCAGCTGGAATCTCCTTGCCATGATGGGAATAACAAAATGCAATGCAAAACCCAATCCACCTAGAAATAGTTTGTTTTGACACAGGCTTGCCCTCGAACTCAAAGCAAAAGAAACAAACAACTGCTGAGACTGCCTAAAATCCTTAGTCCTGCTTAAATAATAACGCAATTGCCTGTGTACATCTAAAGTGTGCAAAATCTTTTCCCTCTATTTTGGGGTCTGCATAAAAAGTAGGCAAATGAATAGTTTGGTTTAAAGCCACACTAGAAACCACCTTAGGCATAAAGGAAGGATTAGTACGTAATGATACCCTATCCTTATGGAAAATCAAAAAGGGCTCTACTGCCATAAGGGCCTGCAACTCAGACACCCTTCTTGCAGAAGTAATAGCCAACAGAAAAGCAGTCTTCCATGACAAGTATTTCAATTCAGCAGTAGCCGCAGAGGCTCAAAAGGTTGTAGAGTAAGTTTTCCAACACAAAATTGAGATCCCAAGCAGGAGTAGGAGCTCATTGGGGTCTTATATTCTTTGCCCCTCTAAGAAACTGCTTGAACAAAGGATGCGAAAACAATGGTGGGTCACAATCATAGTGAGCTGAAATTGCTGCAGCATGAATCTTAATGGAAGAGAAGGACAAACCTTTGTCCAATAACTCAGTAAGATATTGAAGAGCCACACTCAAATTAGGCTCAGAAATCTCCAAATTCTTTGCTGTACTCCAAAATAAAACCTCTTCCATTTTCTGCGTACACTTTCCTTGTACTAGGTCTTCTAGCTTCCATAATCACATTTAAAACTTGTTGAGGAAGTTGAGACCTGCTGTGTTTCAACACAGAATATGCCAGGCTGTTAGATGAAGAGAGTGAAGCTTGACATTGAGCAGATGACCGTCCTTCTGAGATAACAGATGTGGAATCAAGGTAAAGGCCATGGAGGCGTCCTTACCAGACTCCTTAGTAGTGGGTACCAGTGTTGCCGAGGCCAATCTGGAGCTATTAAAATCATCCTTGGCTTGTCTTGTCTGACCTTTAAGAGCACCTTTGGAAGAAGAGGCAGAGGTGGAAAGGCATACACATGAAGATTTTTCCAACTGAAAGAAAGAGCATCCACTTTCCAAGCTGTGTGATGAAACCCTTTGTGCAAAACTTTGGCAGCTGGTGGTTTAGTGGAGAAGCGAACAGATCTATGTCTGGAGTTCCCCATGACACTGTCAATTTCTGAAATACATGAAGATCCAGTTTCCACTCGTGGGGATCCATGATTTGTCTGCTTAACACATCTGCTAAGGAGTTCTGTGCTCCCGGCAGAAACCTTGCCTGAAGAGTTAGTTGCAAGCTGAGCGCAGTCTCCCATAAAATCATTGCTTGCCTGCATAGAGGATAAGAATGTGTTCCCCTTGTTTGTTGATGTACCACATGACAGTTGTGTTGTCTGTTAGAATCAACACCTGCCCTGGAAGAAGTAACTCCTTGAAAGCCATTAATGCAAACTGGACTGCTAACATCTCCTTCATGTTGATATGTAGATGCTGCAGTCTGGCAGGCCACTTGTCTTGTATCCACTTTCCATTTAGATGAGCTCCCAAGCAATGTCCGAGGCATCCGTCGTTAAAATCTGACTTCGCCTCTGGCGGGTCACAGAGAGTCCTTGTTTAGGTGACATTCCTGAGCCCACCACCACAAAAATTCTTTTTGAAGGCAAGGTATTATTTGAATGACAGTGTCCAAATCCTGGCAGTGCTGTGTCCATACATTTTGAGATACCATTGCAGCTTCCTCATATGCAGTTTGGCATTGGAAGCACCAGAATACAAGATGCCATGAACCCTAATGCTTGAAGGACTGTCCTTGCAGTCAGCACGGACTGATGAGATAGTTGATGGAAGTAAAGGGATAGACTCTTTTGTTTGTCCGGGGTTAAAAAGGCCATCTGGGCTGCTGTATTCAGTCTCACACCCAGAAAGCACATGTCTTGAGAGGGTACTAGACTGGACTTTATTTCGTTCACAGAATACCCTAGGCATCTTAGCACTGCTATAACATATTCCAGATGCTGTAGAAGGTCTTCCTTTTCTTGAGCCAGAATCAGGCAGTCGTCCAAGTAAGGATAGATTTGAATTCCTTTTAGCCTGAAGTAAGCTATCACTGGAGCCAGAACCTTTGTGAATACTCTGGGCGCAGTAGATAAGCCAAAGGCAATGCAGAGAACTGATAATGAGAATTTCCAGCTCGAAAACGCAGATACTTCCTGCAACTTAGTCGATATAGGCACATGAAGGTAAGCTTCCTTGAGATCTAAAGTTACCATCCAGTGATCTTTGCCCAGCAGAGGTAAAAGCTGTTGTAACGTCAACATCTTGAACTTGGGAATGTCCAGATAAGTGTTGAGGATAGATAAATCCAAAATTGGTCTCCACGTGTTCCCCTTCTTTGGTACTAGGAACAGGCGAGAATAAAATCCTAGGCCCCTTTCTGATACAGGGACTGGCTGAATGGCCCCTATTTGGAGTAACAGAGAAATTTGCTTGTGCGCCTCTTTCCTTTGTGGAGGAGGAACGTCTGGCATGCCTTTGAAAGGGGCAATGTATGGAAATAAAACCTGTAACCGTGGTGAATGATATCCAACACCCATCTGTCTTGAGTAATTAAATCCCAATTTTCTTTGAAAAGAGACAGTCTTCCTCCCAAAGGAGCTGCCAGACGAGAATCTACTGGCAGCTGAAAAGGCAGGTCATTGGGTCTGTTTACGAAAGGACTGACCCCTGCCCTCACCAGAAGTCTGAGCAGGTGAACTCCCTGTTCTAGGCCTAAAAGAACCTTGAGCTCTGCCCCTACCATGTCTAGATCTACCCCTAGACTGGGAATCATAAGCAGGATATGTCCATCCCTTAGTAGGCCAATTTCTACTAAACTTGGGTGGCTGCACCTGCAAAAAATCTTTAACAGTTTGCATAGACTTAGCTTTGTCCTCCATTTTCTTTAAAACTGCTTCCACAGGCGAACCAAACAACACATCAGACTGTAAAGGAGCATCCAAAATCCTTGCCTTAACATGCTCAGCTAAATTCTGATCCCTCAACCAGGCATGCCTGCGAAGAACAGAACTAGTGGCAGCCACCCTCGAGGAGGCCTGTACAGCATCAAAACCACATTGCAAAGAATGCTTACCCACTTGTTCAGACACATGAACTAAATCCAGCAACTCTTTACACTCAATACCTTCCGCCAAAGCATCCACCTTAGATTTCAGTTGTGAAAGGAGATAATTTTGATATTTTAGCATGTGAAACTGACAATTCAACGCCCTCATGGCTAAAGTGGAAGAAGTATACACTTTCTTTCCCCATCTATCCAAAGCCCTTGCCTCTTTATCAGTGGGAACAGGGTTTTAACCACATTCAACACAGGAGGTATAGCTAAGGGCCTATGCTGGGGTAAAACAAGAATTCCCTAAGCCTTTTCCTGGAATCAGAGTAATCCTGGCCTTCCCATTTAAAGTGCTCCCTCATGGAATGCAGAGTCTCTGAAAATGAGAAATCCTCAGGAGGAGAAGCTGTAGGAGTGGAATCATCCACATCAGAATCAGAATAAGGAGGATACTCCTGCAAATCTTCATCAGAAGACTCAGAAGCCTCTGAACACTGTTCAAAACTATCAAACTCAGGTTCCACCCTAGGCCTCTTATCAGGAGGGGCATAGAACCTCTAATCATAGTAATCAAATCTTCTGCCATTTTAAGCATATGTTTCTTAGGCACAGAACCAGAAGTGCTAGGAGAAGCCCCACTGAAGCGAAACTTGGCCTACCTCTCAAAGAAGTTTGGAAACAGAAGGAGAGGCTCTAACTACCTTGGGAAGAGAGGAAGAACAGTTACCTGAGAAGCCCCCTCAGCCTGGCCTACCTCCTGAGAAGGCACATCCTGTAACAGTAAAGTCTCTGCCTGAGACTCCAAAGAAACTCCTGGCAAAACCTCTGGCTCCACTGAGCCTGCTAAAGAACCGCCGTCCGGGACTGCCGGTTCATCAACCCTAGGCTTCGCTGTTTTGTCCTTGCGCTTTTTGGATAAGCGGCCGGAGCATCCAACGGCATTTTATAATTGCAACGCTTCCCAAACACTAACCTGGCACAGTCTAACCTTCTCTTAATAGTGCGTTTGTTAAACCTAGCACAAGAGCGCATCCAACAACGTCGTGCCCAGGCCCTAAACAAGGTATACACAAGGTATGGTAATCCCTATGAGGTATCTGGTTCCCACAAGAAATACAGTTATTCACTTTTCTGACATCCGGTTAAATACTGAGGCAAGAAAAACCAAAATGTTCCCAACGGGTACTTAGCCAACTCTGATTCGGTCTGAAACTCCGACTTCAGAAAATTTCAGAACGCCAACCTGCACTCGCAAAACTGCTTCTGCATCGGACCATGCGGCAAAAAAGACTGAGGATATGACGTCGGTCATGCGCATTAGTACCCTGACGTACTGACGTCAGTCTAATGCGCCCTGACCGACGTCAGCCATATACTCTGGTATTCGGGCCGACTGGACAGCGGACTACCCAATAGTTAGGACTGCAGCAATGTGGAATGAAGAACATCTCCTTTACCAGGAAGAGTACTAAGGATAGATTATTTAAGATGCTGAGGTGGGTAGGTAGAACAAAGCTTGCTTATCATGTGTTGCTGTGGTTCTGGATTTGTATCTGTAGACAGCATCTAATGGTACTGGTTTGTCACACTTGGAAGTCAGATATAGGCCTCAGTTTTAGCTTTCACTACAGCACCCCTTTTACACTTCATAAGCATGGATAGTAACCATTCTACATGTGGAGGTGATGGTATGAATGCACCATCCAGTGGAGATGACATTGTATTCCACTGATGAGTATGCATTTACTAATATTTGTTGTAGGATGTAATGCATGCAAACTTATCAGCACTGTTTGTTTCTGAATCTCATTATGTTGCAATTATGTAATTAGCGACATTTTGGAAGAATTTGCTTGTGGAAATAAGTGGCTGGAGCGGGTTGTTGGTGGATAGCTCCCTCTTCATGACGCAACAATTATTATTTGATAGCAACTCTGTCCACTGCTTTTCTCTAGTCATTTTCTGTAGCCAGGTGTTCACTGTTATCTGAAGATGAGGGCAACTATTCCTTCACAGTGCTGCCTTGACATTATGGAATGCAACCCTTGACTCTGCTTTCCTTTTGGTTCATTTTCTGTCCCTGCTGACCATCTGGCCACTCACTTTACTCATGCCCATTCATTCCTCTGTAGGGTAAGAGGCAGTCACAGTGCACCCCTCATACAGGTACCTGTCAGAGGATTTTTTTTCTATATGCCTTATTCTTTCCGCACATGCCGCAGTAAGTGTTTGAGAAGTGGGCCTGCAATGAACAAGGCATATTGATATCACTTTGCCATGCTGATCATATAGCCTCTCAAGTAGCCTACCACTCCTGCCACTCATAAGTGGATAATTATTCACTGCTATCTGGTCTCCACTAGGGACGCATTGACAAGGGATATAAGCTTGAAACTTGCTCCATCTCCCACCTCCAGGGACAGGTGAACAGACATCTTCTTAAGTTATTTGGTTGCATTGTGTCAAACATAAAGATAAGCTTTGCTTCTTGCTGGAAAGTGTGATAATATTCAGGTTCCAATCATGCCTGGGTGCTTTATAGGTTCATAGGTTCCTAGATTAGTACTAAGCTAACTGCCCTTGCGAGCCATTTTAAGCCTAGCCAATTATCCCTTGTGAGACTCAAACCCTGCACTTTGTGTTTGTAAGGCAAACACCTTAACCATTAGGCCACCCTCCCAACTGTTTGTTTGTTTGTTATAATAATAATAATATTTGTTATACTGACACAAATCATAGCAACACTTCATCTACATCATGTTCCTTGTAGAAATGTTCCACAACATTTCCCTGTTCTTGATATCATTCATTTCTTCCTGGAGTCTGTCTAGTCCTTTTAAATATAATTGTTTCAGCAGCAAGTGCTGAACTTACCACTAGAACTTAAACCTGCTGATAGTGGCAAGTAACATATTAGATACAAAACTTGATAGACGCCATAGAGGCACTGAGACAAAGCCTTATATACATTGGCATTCTGTTTTTTTTTTCCACAGAGGGCAACTTGTTTAATACTGTAATTTATTTACCTGATGACACTAAAAACAACATTGGAGAGGCAATCTTCCAAGCTGTTAGATACTGGGAAAGGATAATAATAACTAACATAACAATCATGTGCCAATAAGAGCAAGAATTATCTAGCAACTGGCAGGGGATTTCACAAATGGTTTTAAGGTGTAAAGAGCAAAAGCTATGTGTCCGTTCTTCAAGAATATTAAGGAGAACAGACACCCCAGGTAAATGTAACAAAAAGATCAAGAGATCATAAGATGGAATACTCAGACAAATCATACTTGTATAAACCTCACCTGACCATATCTGATGCTTACATTTATTAATTAAATGGATAATAATCCATGCTAGCACTTTTAAAACACATTTTCTGACCTCAGGAATTTTTAGCTCAGGGTCTGGAAATAGTTTACCCAACATAGGTAAGATGGTTTTCATTTGTAAGTTTCCCACCTTTCCTGTAACTAATCTAATCCAGATATAGATTTGCTGTATCCAGGATTGTTTGTAAGCTTTTGAGTGGTGCCAAAGTCTGCTCTTCAGTTTTTCCCTTAGATCTGCTAGTTCTCTCCTCTCCTGCACTTTTACTAGCTTATCAGTCTAGCACTTTACCAGACTTCATGTAGCAATTATTGTAGCACACAAAAGTGCTACGAGCACTAAATGTTCTACAAGGAAACAGCTCCAGTATTTATTAATGCCCACCCTCCCAGGCATGTGCAAAGGTCAGTTCGCTGTGCTTTCTCCTATTAACCTGGTGAACTTGGGCATCCTGAGGCAATGTAGCAACTGCCTTATGTACACTGACAACCCTCTCCTTTTACCTCCCAACACAGACTTGTGAGAGATACACTTATATATCCAAACTGGAAGCAATGCACTCTCCAGCCAAGACCGGAATAGCTGGTCAAGAGGAGAAGGTCAGCACTTGCACATGGAACACATAGCCCTCCAGAACACACACCAGCACTGTCTTCACATAAAAACACACACCACACAACCACCTTCATGGAGGCTCTCAATAAAAATCTACCCAAACAGCAGAGACCTCCAAGGCAGAAACCCACAGGACCACCACAACACAACACTAATCACGAGACACATAACTCTCCTAAACAGTGTGCCACTCAACCAAAGGCCCTAAGGCAAAACTGCATGCCCAACATGCTATTCATAGGTGACTCAATAGTGATGCACACTGATATTTCACTCACTAGGCTGAATAAGGAGAAAGTAACAGTCAGCTGCCTGTCAGACGCCAGGATCCGGCACATAATGCACGCACTCAGGTCCCTCAACAACAGGTACAAATATGACTCTGTCATTGTCATGTGAATGACCTGAGATGTACCTCCCTGGGCTACATTAAAAGAGACATGGAAGAGCTCTCGGATTATGTAGCCCAGGTGGGTATGACCTTAGCCCTGAGCAGCATCTTACCATCACCCAGAATGATACCACAGTACAAGCAGAAAATGAATGATTTCAACAATTGGCTAAGTTTCTGGTGTCATTCTAAGGGGATCCAATATCTGTCTGCCTGGGATGACATGATTAACAAGACCTCGATGCTTTGCCAGAGATGGCCTACATCTGTCACCCCTGGGCTTCCGGATACTGGCCAAGGCTCTTGCCACCTCTATAGTGCCTTTTTTAGGCGGTGTTCCAAAGACCAAATTACCACCATAACAACTACAAACAAATGCAATCTGAGAGTTGTGCTGCTCAATGCTAGAAGTCTAAATCTCAAAATGCAGTCACTCGAAGCACTCCTTAAAATGGAGAACATCGACATTTGCGCTGTAACAAAGACCTGGTTAAAGGCAGCAGAAAACACCCCTGCACTACCAGGCTATAACTCATTCCACACCTTTCAGCCCCAGAACTTGGACCAAAGCTCCAAAGGCAGTGGTGTTTCCATATTCATAAAGGATGCACACACCTCCAGACTGGTAGTGAAACATAATGCATCTGATACTTTAGGTGCAGCTAACATTGGGCAAGACAGCGATTCAAGTCGTAGCCTGCTATAGTTCCCCAACCATGTCCCAAGACTCACACTCCACATTCCTAAGCACCCTGGAAAATATTAGGGTCCAACCTAACACTCTCATACTGGCTGACTTCAACTACCCCTCCATTAACTGGGAAAACTACTCATGTACCAATACACTTGCCCAGTGCTTTCTGGAATTCATTAATTCCAATGCTCTGGACCAGCTCGTTCTTACCCCCACTAGAGGTAGCAACATCCTTGACCTGGTCATTACTAACATGGGTGACCGTTGCTCTACAGCAATAGTCAACTCCTCCCTGGCTTGATCCAACCACAATCTAATCACCTTGGAAATCCACCCCCCCCCCCCACAAAGGTAACCACCATGAAAAATTTCTCCAAAGCTAACTTTGGGGTCCTAAAAACAGAGGTGGCTAACTTCACAGCACCCATGCAAATGGACAGTAGTCGCATGACCACCAAATCATACACCAATGCACTGTACGAACATGTACACAAATGCATGGATCTCGCCATACCCATTAGAACCAAGACACTTTCCTCAAAAAAAAGGAAGCCAATCTGGTGGTCCACTGCCATAAACAAACTCTACAACAGAAGGAGGAAACTAATGCGGAATAAGGTGAAGTCCCAAGACTGGAAAAACTCCCTTATCAGCCTCAACAAAAGGCTGAAATCCCTCATCAAATTCTCTAAAGCTAGCTATGAAAACAGAATTGCAGCAGATAGTAAAGACAACCACAAGACCTTCTATAGTTATGTAAAGAATCTCCACGGCAATACTCAGATTTGCTCTGTGCTACTGCACAATGGTACCACCTACATCAAGCCAACAAATATTGCCAATATACTGGCCAACAGATTCAGTGCTAACTTTACCTCCCCCACAAAGGAACAATCACAATACCAGTAGATTGCCAGGCACCCAGTATTACTGCTGCACATGTTAAAAGCACTATCCAAGGCCAAGAATACAGTTTCTATGGGACCTGACAATATCCCTGGGTATGTTCTACATGAACTAGAGACTGAACTGGCACCTCACCTGTGTGTCCTGTTCAATCACAACCTCACCTCAGGCTTTGTCCCTACCAAATTGTGCACTGCTACAGTCAACCCTCTCCACAAAGAAGGCACCACTACAGACCCCGGCAATTATTTCCCCATTAGCCTGATGAGTCTGATATGCAAAGCTATGGAATGTATTATCATGGACCAAGTAAACAAGTATACAGGGAATCTCCAAACTCTGGATCCTACACAGTTTGGTTTTATGAAGGGTAGATCATGCCTGCTCAACTTGGTCGACTTCTTTGAGTCAGTCACCAGAGCTGTGGATGAAGGCAAGGTGGTTCATACAGCCTATCTTGATCTGGCTAAGGCCTTTGATACCATTCCCCACTCAGGAATCATGGAAAAACTCACTAAGCTAGGCATCAACCCCTATATCACTAGGTAGGTTGCAAACTGGCTCACAGATAGAACCCACAGTGTGAAACTAGCTGACTCTAAGTCAGACTGCCGACCAGTCACGAGTTAATTCCCACAGGGTACAGTCCTGGGTCCTCACCTGTTTGGTATCTACTTCTCTGAAGTCCAGGCCAACAGGAAGGGACTCTGGCTGACAAAGTTTGCAGACGATTGCAAGTTGGGAGCTATTATTAACTCCCCGAATGATGTTGACATCCTACAGAAAGGCCTCAATGAGACCAATGACTTGTGTCAGAACCATGGCCTTAAGCTCCATGCCAAGAAATGTGTCATCATCCCCTTGGGCAGTTCCCTTGAATTACCACATTGATAATAGTCCACTGAACACAGAAGGCGTTAGAAGAGATCTAGGAACACAGGTTGTCAGCAACCTCTCTTTTGACCACAGCATTGCCACTGTGGTCAGAAAGTCCTTCTGTGTGGCACATCTCATTATTAAGGGTTTTGCATCCAGGAAGAAAGAGGTCATTGTCTCCTTCTACTCTTCCCTCATAAGGCCAATCATCGAGTGCAATGCCCCATTTGGCATGTACCTCACTAGACACCTGCAACAACTGGAGAGGCCGCAAAAGTACCTCACAAAGAGGATCCTAGGCCTTAAACACTTGTCCTATATGGACAGACTCAAAAAACTCCAACTATTCTCTGTCTCATATCGCCTACTTAAAGGCGATCTTTGCTTGACTTACAAAGCCATGTCTGACCCAGCTCTGTTAGAAATGCTACATCTAAAGAAATCCCAAGCCCTCCACACCACATGCTCCAGACACCTAAACCTCATTACCACAATCAACAGAACATGCTGGAGGGACAGGTTCATAACCCAGAGACTGCCCGTGCTATGGAATAGACTTCCCATACAAATCAAGCAGAGCACCTCAATGGCCCTCTTCAAGAGAAATCTTGATGACTGGATGGGAAATAGAAAATTCACCCTGGGGATCACTCCAGTGGCTTTACTTGACAGAGGAACTGGGAACTAAGGTTAGGTGGCATGATGCCAGCATAATCCTATGGGCTAGGGTTGTAAAGGCTCTAGGGCCATTAGCTTAGTACACACCTATGAACCTATGAAATACAAGGAAATTAACATGTAAAGTAGAACTATGGTGCACTCAGTATTTATCAAATTAAAGTGATATTGGGCCAGTTACAGAAACAGAGCAGAGACAGACCCAGAGACTGGTTCTTGGACAGCAGTAGCTATACGGACTGCGAATGCAGCAGAATGGTAAAAGCAGGGTGGATCTCTAGCTATTTTTGTTAAAAAAAGCCAACAAATTTCAGGACGTTGACGCATTATGGAAACGAGAAATAATAGACTATCTTGTAGTGATAAAAGATGTAAAAACATTTCCTATTTTTGTGACTAATATCAAGCAATGTCACAGAAGAACTTCAATGTTAACAGAAATCTTACTTATATTTAATTATGTTGAATGTAAAATAGTATTAGGACATCTCATTCTTTCCCACATGATTTCAGTCATTTCATTCCAATATTCCAATCAGTAAAAAGACATGGCCATTTTTTCTTTTTGGCAGATTAAAATGCACAATAGATTATTAAAAACTCGCTTAGTGGATGCAACATCATGCTATATATTAATGTTTAAGGAATGTTTACTGAATATACCGTATGGAATGATGGCAGGATGATTAAATAGCAATCCATATAAACAACAATTATATGCTAAGCCTATACTTTGTAATCAATATTTATATACAAAAAGCAGAATATAATCTGATATCTTGAGCCTGGAAAACAGACTTATATAGCAAAGCAACACATGATACTCAAGAAATAATTGAAATAAAATTATCTAGTCATAAAAGCACTTGATAAATTAAGCATAAATCTGGATACTTAGAGAATATAAAGATTTCTCAAATGGTAAGGGCTACAAAAACAACAACAACAACAAAAACCAGCAACTTAGTAAACAAAAAGTGGGTACTAACTATCAGGTGATTTAAAAAAATAGATTTTGAAAGCAGCAAATTATAACCAAAATACAAGAAAAACAACAATATATGGCCTCACCATATTCACTTTGTTTAATATGCATTTTAATGTTATTAAAAATATATATTAGTTTTTCATCAACAAGTTACCAGAGCAATTTTAAACTTATGTACTGACTCTATGAAACTTATAGGACAACATCATCTGTGTTAACACTGAATGATGGATAGTATTTTAAAACTGTACATACAAAAATTTGATTTTCTTCAGTTAGACGAGGCAATAGCAGATGTATTAGTGATTGGTGGATTGTATTATAACACGATATATGAGAATGCTTGATCTTTTCATCAACTTTAACCACATAATAGAAGAGTCCATTGTATTAGTTCATCTTTCTATAATTGCTTGAACAGTTTATAATGCCTTGTGAGGAATGATAGTATATGAAGATTCAAATCCATTGTTACCAAAATGTTAGACACTTGAACCATAATTTAGTTTGTCTTAGGTTTAAAATCAAAAGAATCCTTTAGGTATGACCTCTGCTTCATAACCAGTTCTGCTTATAGTTAGCCACGTAAATAAACTTGAACTTTGAACTTCATACCTTTTGAAGGAATACCTTTCACTTGATTATGTTGTATTTTGCTACATCTTTTGTACAGAAGGGAATGCGATGAAGGATATGAACTGGGGTTCCTATTAAATGATCGAAGACACATTCTTTCGAATGCATCTTGATCGAACTTGAAAGCACAAAAGGCAAAATAGCAAAACGGCATATAAGCGAATTCTTTCCCTGGGAAAGAAATCGCTTAGCCGCTTCTGTTACTTTGCCGTTTTTGAGACTGTAGTGCAATCTCGGAGTTGGTATATTTAAGTAGGGGGGGTGTGGGAGGCACAGCCCCCAACGTTATGTAATGTTTTAAATTTTTTTTTGTGGAACAATCACTGTTGTAAGGGTTTGAGATTGTAAGCTTTTGCTTACATGGGTTCGATAAATCATCATTCGCTTTTTTAAGCCTTCGATGATTTAACATAGACCCTATGAACTGGTTTATGTTGTCATTTCCTTTGTGCAAGGAAAAAACTGGGCTACTTATTATGATGACTATGTCTCTTAAGAAGTTGCATTCTCTGCTCAGTTACTATAGGAAGAACATTTTTATAGTATCCTACTGAGTGTCACATGGAATGGGGTACCTACTTGCTCACAAATATAAGGAAGCCATAGAAATTCTAATTACGTATTACTATGTCACACATCAGTAAAGTTGAACTCAGTGAAAATTCTCTCTGTTCTGAATGATCAGCTCCCATGTTATCCCTGCAGCTTAGAGATTGCTGGCTTTATGCTTAGATAACTGTTTAAAGATAACAATGCCTTTTGAACTATAAGAACCATTTATTTTCATTGAGTTTTGAGTAATTAAGCTGATTTAAGTTTCCCAACTTGCTACTTATACCATTTTTTTTAGCTTTGCATAAAACTCTTCTGTCTGAAGATCCTTGCTTTTTGACTGTTTACTTATGTACTTACATGAAGCCGCGGTGGTACAGCGGTTGCGTTGTTGCCTCACAGCAAGAGGTTGTCCCATTCGATTCTCAGCTAGTGTGGGGGGAGTGCCTTCTGTGTGGAGTCTGCATGGCCTCCCCGCAGTTGAGTGGCCTCCGAAAGCCATACATGAATGGGCGTGCCTTCACTGAAGGTTGGGTGTTGGGCTGGCAACTCAGCACCATAAAAAAAAAAAATCTACTGACAATCATTAGCGGACCGGAGTTCCACTGTGGCGACCCCTTACTGGGAAAATCCAAAAAGACAAACAACAACAACTTATGTACTTATATGGTTACCTACTTACTTTCTGTTGACTGGGATGGTTCCACCAGGCCACCCATGGGTGGTATGTATACATACTAAGAAATTATTGACAATAAGCTCTGCAGTGATTTGCTAGCAATTTGTAACTCCTCCATATCACTGTATTATGATTGGATATCATCACGAACATTAGGGAGGGTGTGCATTATGCATATCACAGTATTAGAAGTAATCTCACTGTCAGATAAATGTCATCTTTTATTATTCTATTCATTGTCACATGACAGATAAAGTCAAACCTCTTGATTCCATATTTATTATATTTATTTTTTTAATAAATCCCAGGGGCAGTAAAGTGGTACAGCAGTAAGGAACTCTGCCTCACCGTGCTTATTTCTCTGGCTCATTTCCTGACTGGGGAACCTTTTTGTTGTGGAATTTGTGTGTCCTTCCTGTCACTGCATAAGTTTTGCCGAGATGACTGTTTTTTACCAGATATCAAAGAATAGTGCAAAGATGAAATGGCACAATTCTCTAAACTGTCTGTAAAGGTGTGTGTGTGTGTCTGTCTGTCTGTCTGTCTCTCTCTGCATCCTGCATTGGACTGGTGTCCTGCCTGTGTGTGATTCTCTACTTAGCTCAAGTTGTTTGCCAAGATGTGCGTTTGTACCCCTGCAACCCAGAATATGATAAAGATGATGTTAGAAAATGAATTAATTACAACCCTTGTAATGAGGGCTGCTTGCCAAAGATGTTACATATTCTGAAAGCTGTACTGCTTGACAAAACAAGCAAATAGTATGGAACATTACCTGTTGGATTATGTACAGTGTACCAGGGCAAACAAACCATTTAGTAGGAAATAAAGCTCATGAGAGGACATAAAATAGGCAAATGTATGCTTAATAACATCACAGTATGCATTGTATAATAGCACTGGGAATGGGAAAGATTAATCTGTTACAGGAACACGTGCACAGGGACACACAGTGGTTACTCAGAAGCAGTTTTGCCTAAACTAGTTTCATTGGAAAAAAATATTTGAAGCCACTTTTTTTGAAGTTTTTAGTCAAAATGTGAAAGTATTTTATATGGGTGCAATACCCCACACCTCTGTGCATAGGGCTGTATCATCTCCACTACCCAATTAAGCTAACTAATGAAATGGTCTACATATAGGTGATCCATAATCATTCTCTGAAATATTTTATAGTTACGTGTTAAATCAGAGTTTCTGTATTGCTGATTAAATAATGTATATATCTGTTAGCACTGCATATTGTGTGTAACTGTAGATCTTACAGCTCTATAAGCGCTTGCTTCCACCGGCATGAGAATCACCAGTGGCACAGGGTAACTGCATGTTGTTTGTTGCATGGCTGCAGTACTAGCCATGCAACAACAGTGACAGGTGCTATATGTGAAGTATTACAATATAATATAATCTGCAGCATGAACCTTCAGGAACCTTATGTCAATGGCCGCAGAGTATTACAAACTGCATTTCAAAGGCACAACTGAATAGCTAGCAGATGCATTAGTGCTGTATTTCTGAATGCTTTTTATTTCTAACAGAATTGCCTCCTTCAGTGTGTCAAATCTTTTCAATATGATATATCTACTACTGATGTGTATTGTACTCAGCTTGAGTTTCTTTCTTTAATGCCTGAACAGTTAATACCTTCTGATGCTTCTCTACATGTTTTGTGCTTTTTATTCTTGCACAATCAATTCTTCATAATGGCTCTGTACATGTTTGTTATCTGTATGTTTTTATTGCCTATATCTGAAAAGAGTGATCATATTAGTAAATGGTTAACAAATTCAATGTAGATAAAATAAATGCATATATGCTACTCTGTACAGAATGAAGAGAGAGAGCTCTAACTGTATAGTACTTAGATGGGTTTCTCTCGAAAGTTGTCAACAGCTGCATATCATGACAGGAGCACCTTGATCAAAATATCATTGAACTGATGACTCCTGGCATGGAAAGAAGAGATACAGAGGTGTATACTGGGAAATGTGACATACAGTGACCAAGGGATAAAGATATAGGTGGAAAGGAGAGATACAGTGGTGCATACTGGGAAATGTGACCTCCAGTGATCAAGAGATAAAAATATAGGTGGAAAGTCAGCCATAATAAACTTGGCAGTTGAGTAAAGGGAGAGAGGACTGACAGAGCAGTTACAGGTGTTCTGTTTGGAAAGACATCCTCATGGACATAGTTTATGAACCAAGCTGACCTAATGATTGCATCCTGTGCTGAACCATTCATTCACCTAGTCTGAGACTTCAGCCTTTGTTTTATCCCTCTTCCAACTGAAACAGTGAATCATATATTAAAGAATAGAACCTGCATATAGTCTGTAAACAATGCCAAATTTTGACTTTGCAAATATGTATGTACAGCGTATGCTCCAATGTCTTGGACCTTTCTGGCACTTTGTAGATAACATATACAAGATATTTTTGTAATGTTTGCTGTTCAGCTTTCCTTTGTTAACTTCTGTATGTATAAACCTCTCTCCTCTGCTATTTTGTTGTAATGCCCAGGCTATGGCTAAAAATGGATCTATTTAGGATTAATCCACTACCCCAGTAAACAAACACAAATGAATAAAAAAAAAAAAAAAAAAAAAACAATCAACCAATCAATTAATAAGGATTGCTAAATAAAAGAGGCTTTCCACAAGGGTATAAAGTAGTACTGCAGTGTAAACATTAGCAATGTAATCAAAACAAGTCATTCAAGAAGACTGAGGTCAGTGTTACTAACAGCTGTCTCATGTATACTGACAAAGACTTACTCCTGGAACAAACAAATACTTTACGTGAGAGATGTAGTTACTCTATGAAATTGAAGGCAAGACTCTCATATAAAGACAAATTGAATGCGAAACAGGTTGTCAGCACATGCAGACTTCACTACACACACTAAATAAGGACAAGACACATAAATCCACATACATGGAGGTACTCACTAGTAACTTACCAAAAGGTCAGAGGCCTCCCAAATGGAAACCGCTTACACACACACAGCAATGCAAACAATAACCACAACACATAACACACACACCAGTGTCTTAACAAATAAGCCCATAAGGCGTAACACCACAAAACATAATGTAATGTTCATAGGAGACTGCATAATGAGACACACAGATGTTCCACTCACCAGGCTGGATAAGCAGCAGGTTACGGTTAGCTGTTTTTCAGGTGCCAAGATCCGTCAAGTCATTCATGCACTCAAGTCACTCAATTACAAGTACCAGTATGACTCTGTCATAGTTCATGTGGGGATAAATGACTTGAGATGTACCTCTCTGAATTATATGAAGAGAGACATGACTGAGTTGTCAGATTACATGTCACAGACAGGTATAAGCCATGCTCTAAGCAGCATTCTACCTTCTCCAAGGATGATGCCATAATACAAATAAAAAATTATTGACTTTAACAATTGGCTTAGCTTCTGGTGTTACTTCAAGGGTATCCAATGTCTGTCAGCCTGGGAAGACATGGTCAACAGGCTACGCTGCTTTGCCAGAGATGGTCTGCACCTCTCCCCTATAGGCTTTCGGATACTGGCAAAGGCATTAGCCACTCCTATTGTGCCTTTTTAGGCAGTGTTAAAATAACCAGCCTCCCAACATAACAAAATCCTCTCTAGATAACTCAAGGTACTGCTGCTTAATGCTAGGAGTCTAAACAAGAAATTGCAATCTGTGGAAGCACTCCTCACCTTGGAAGATGCTGATATCTGTGCAGTCACCAAGGCATGGTTCAAAGCCATAGAAAGCACCCCAACGTACAGGGCTACAATGCCTTCCATACATTCAGAGCACAAACTGAGCATGACAGAACCAAAGGAGGAGGTGGTATCCATCTTCATTAAGGATAATTGCACCTCAAGACTGGTCAAACAGTACAACTCTCTCGAGCTACCACATGTCCAGTTAATGATAGGCAAAACCCCCGACCACATCATAGCTAGCTATAGGTTCCCCACTACGAACCAGAAAAGCATATCACATACCTGGACTTACTGGAGTCACTTATCATACCACCCAATACTTTACTAGTAGGTGATTTTAATTATCCTACCATCAACTGGGAAACATACATTACCATAAATGTACTGGTTTTCTTGGACCTTGTCAATGCAAATGCTCTGGAACATGTAGTCAGCACTTCCACAAGGTGCTCAAATGTCCTGGTCATAGTACTCAATAACATGGGAGAGGAATGCACCCCCCCCCCCCCTTGATGTCTTCCCAAGTAAGGTTGGACCATAAATCAGTCTCATTTGATTAATTATAAGGCCAGATACCCACCAAGCTCAAAAACATTTAAGAATTTTTCCAAGACAGATTATCTCCTACTAAGTGATGGTATAAGAAGTTTCAAAGCCCCCTTGAATACAGGTAACATGGACTCCTATGCAGAGGTGTTCACCAATGCCCTGTATAACCCCTTAAGCTGTTGTATAGAATCAGCTGTACCTGACTGGATTAAAACCAGGCCATGCTGGAAAACAAGCCACACTGATGGACTCCTAGTATAAACAGGTAATACAACAAGAGGAACAAACTAATGTCCAAGAACAACAGGGAAATGGCTCAGCAGAGGAAGAAATCCCTCTCTAACTTAAACAGACAAATGAGAGATCTTGTCAAGTCCTTCAAAGCTAATTATGAAACAAAAATAGCCTACCTAGCTAAGGATAATCACAAGGCATTCTTTAGCTATGTCAAAAATCTAAAAGGGAATACCCAGCTATGCACTGAACTGGTTGTGGATAGCACCACCCATACTCAGTTGGAGGTAATAACCAACCTACTAGCTGACAGATATGGAGCAAACTTTACCCCCCCCCCCGTCCCCACCGTTCATCCCCCAAAGTATAGCTGCCACCATTCCATAGCTTATTATCTCAAGAGAGCAGGTCATCTCTGCAGTCTTCAAGGCCAAAAACATAGCATCAATTGGACCAGACAACATCCCAAGTTGCCTTTTAAACAACTTAAAGCATGACCTAGCAGACCCACTTGGATCCCTCTTTAACCACAGCCTGTGAACTGGCTATGCTCTGGTGGAATAGAGGACAGTAACAATATTCCCTCTGCACAAAGGGGGACCATCAACCGGCCATAGAAATTATAGACCCATGAGCTTGACTAGCCTCATCTGCAAGGCTATGGAAAGAATCACTATGGACCTTATCAACAAGGACATAAATTATCTCCAAACTCTGAACCCAACCCAGATTGGATTTGTTAAGGGTAGATCATGCCTGTGAAACCTGGTTGACTTTTTTGAAAAAGTCGCCAAGGCTCTGGACAAAGGAAAGATAGTGCATACCACCTACCTTGACCTAGTCAAGGCATTTGGCACAATCCTCCACTCAGGTATTATACAGAAACTCTCCCAATTAAGAATTAACCCCTATGTCACCAGATGGGTAGCCAATTGGCTCACTTGCAGGACACATACTGTCAAAGTGGGTGACTTCACCTCTAGCAAAAGACCAGTCACCAGTGGCATACCACAGGGTTCTGTACTGGGCCCTTTACTGTTCAGAATTTATTTCTCAGAATTCCAAGGAAATGTGAGTCCCCCAACAATGTTAATATACTGCAGAAAGGGTTAATGCAGACAAATGATTGGTGCCAAAGCCATGGATTAAAGCTAAATGCAAGGAAAATGCATTATTATTCCCTTTGGGAAAGATGACATCTCTGCTAATTACATTATAGACTGCACTCCCATAAGTGTAGACCCAGTAGTAAATGATCTGGGTACTCAGGTTGATAGCAATCTGATCTTCGACCACCACGTATCCACAGTGGTAAGAAGATCCTTCTATGTGGCACATCTAGATCTAACGATGTTATAATTCCATTATAGTCACCCATCATCAGACCAGTAACTGAGTGCAAAGCCCCCTTTTGCATGTACTTCACCAGACACATGAAACAACTGGAGACACCACAAAGGTTTCTCACCAAGAAAATACAGGGTACACAAAAAGAAAGTCCTACGTGGAAAGACTGAAAGCCTTGTCACTATATTCTGCTATACATGCTTCTAAGGGGTGACCTGTGCCTCTCTTACAGGGCAGTCTCTGACCTGACCCTGATGGAAATGCTATAAACTCATAAATCAAACTGTACGAGGGTCACTCACTCCAGGCCTAGCCTCTGACATGAACAGATCATGCTGATGATATAGCTACATCTCCCAGAGACTGTTACTTCTCTGGAACAGCTTCTAATTCACGTGAAATATGCAACCTAGATGAATGAATGAGTGACACCAAATTCACTCCTGGGGTGGCGCTTATGTCCCTCATGGACAAAGTAAGTCAGTATTAATCACCATAGTCTCTTACTTCTGTAAACTTTGCTCACTTAACCACTGATGACCGGGGCAATTCAGGATAAATATGGCTAAGCTTATAAGAGCTCTAGGGCCGATAGCCTAATAACCTTCTATGAACCTATATAATATGGGGACTTGTAGAGGAGTGCCCATGGCAGAAGTGAACTTAACAGGGTAATTGGGTAACTAAGTGATAGACCATGTTCACTGTCAATGTCAGTCTTTTTTTAAACAGGTGGAATTGATCAACTGGAAACATGAGGATAAAGTCAATAAGTAAAAGAACAGGTACAGAGTACAAGCAGAAGTGTGTCGGCACTGAGTTTTGCAGTACACCTGTCCTTAGACAGGCACCGAAGAAAAACTCCTCACAGGCTTGCTGTAAGAGTCCATTACACAGGATATCACAAAAATAGCTGAATATATTTTGGTATCAAGAAAACAACAGACAACACACTCCATATTTGAAAAGTACAATGCCTACCATATAAATGTTTTTGTTAAAACAATTAACATGAAAACAAAAAGCAATGTAACCAGACTTAATCAGTACATCAGTACATCATTTATTAGTGGAAATGCTCAGAACTAATGCTGCTAGCACCACAACCCAGTTATCTCTAAATGGACTACAAATGACAGTCACATCACTTCATGCCAGGATGTTTGGACAGGTGGCTGAGTAATACAAACTCAAATGTAACAGTCAGCAAGAAGACAAACGCCATTTCACGTGAGAAGTTACTTCATATTGAAACTGTATGGTGAAAGACATTTGGGTGTGTGCCGGGGGAGAGGGGTGCACTACTCCCCTACAAACATCACTTAAACGTCTTCTGAAATTATGACATGGAGTGCTACCACACCTCATATGTATATGGGTGGTGTATACAGTGTTTGCAGGTCAGCCAACCAGTTTCTGTATAGTTACTATAGTCAACAACTGCTTGGTGAAATCTATTTTTGCTGATTGTTGCATTTGGTCCCTGTTTTTGGTGAAAAAGATGTTGGAAGGTTGAAATGTGTCTGCGGCTCTTTTACACAAGTATACAAATATATGATTCAAATCACTAATTTAATCACTCAGAACTATGCTTTATTCACATTTGTGAATATTTCAGGAATTCTTCTGAATTCATATGCAGTTTTAAAGTATTACATGAAGCTTCATTAGTGTAATCAATGGCTCCTAAACAAATCAAAGTATAGGTGTTTAGGTACTTTTAGTAATTTAATCTATTAATCACTAATCAGAATTAAATTTCAATTAATGATATCCATACTATAGGATATCACTGATTAGACAGCAGGATCCAGCTAATATTTCTCTAAAAATTCACTTCTTTGTTTAGTTCAATTGGCAAAAATGTATTTACGTTCAATATTCACCTAAATCAATCAGCTCCCTCTTCCCTGTGTATTGTAACTGTATAATGTAATGCAACATATTTAAGTTAATTTCTGTAAGTCTGATGGAAACTTATAAAGTGACAGCTAACAGCCAGCTTAGTTGGTTTTATCTTAAACGCACTAACCAGATCTACAATTAAAATAAACCAGTAGTAGGTACTGAGCTTGGTCCTCTGTGCCAGCCTTCGGTAGACTGACGAACGTCATAAAATCCCACATTTTATATCTGCACTGTGTTCATTATCGCTATGAGCAAGGGACCTATTTTTTCCTCAGGGAAGCTATTTTTCATGTTTCTACCTTTGCTATGTAGGTCCTGGTGTGGTAACTATGTTACTGAGAAAAATTTTAAAGTAGTTTGCTTTATATTAGGACTTCATACTAACATGAAATACTGGCTTAATGTCACCCTTTATAAATTAGCCTGGGTTGGGTGAGTCTGAACAAAACACCTGCTGTTATCTAGGCAACTACTGGTCTTAAATCAAAGTCTCTAATCCTAATAAAAGA
>NC_056737.1:1710335926-1710460926 GCF_019279795.1 Protopterus annectens
TTCAAATCCCATGGTGGATTCGGATCTTTAAAAGGGAGTCTAAGAAGAAATGTTCCCTTTATAAAGGCCTTACAATGTTTTGAAGAAGCTAAGGAGGAGTTATTTATTCCTATGTGGAAATTAGAAATGGCAGCTAATTGTACTTTTAACAGTCAAGGCGCTAGTCCATTCATTAAAAATGGTGGCCTAAAACTCAAGAACTTTAGCTACTGGTGCTGAAAAAGGATCAGTGTCTCTTTGTTGTGCCCAAAAAGCTAAATCTTTTCCATTTACTTCTGTAAATGTTCCTAGTGGAAGCTTTATGAGAATACAAAAGACTGCAATGTACAGGGAAGGACAGCCTTGAATGTCTGGCTATCAATGGAAGTGGAGAAACCATGCGGTCAATTTTAGGTCTGAAATGTCCAGGTAAATCATGCCTGTCAGGTGAGAAAGGAGGTCTGGAATTGGACCCCAAGTCCATAGTAGATGAACTAGATGAGGCCAAAGAAAGGGAAACCAAATCTGATGAGGCCAGTAAGGTACAATGAGGATGACTGTACTCTGCAACCACAATGCTTTTTGAAGAAACTTGGGGATTAGAGGAGTTGGGGGGGTAAGAATAAAGGAGACTGAGGGGCCAATCATGGAGGACAGTGTCTCTTAGAGATTCCTCCCAGTAGAAAGATCAGGGCAAAGAACCTTCCACACTTGTTGTTAAGGAGAGATGCAAAGAGGTTGTAACAAGTTGGCCCCATTGGTGGAATATCTCTACCACAATTTTCATGTTGAGAGACCACTCATGAGGCAATAAAATCGACCTACTCAACTTGTCTGTTATCATGTTGGAATGTGCGTGGCTATCAGAAATAGATTGGATGAGATCACCCATTGCCACACTGTCAAAGCTTCTCAACACAAGCAGTAAGATCTGGTTCTTCCTTGTTGATGTACCATACCACTAACATATTGTCATCTGAATCACAATAGTATTGAAAGGGAGACAGTCTTGAAATGCCTGCAAAGTTAGGAGTACTGCTCTTAATTCCAGGACACTGATATGCATGTTGGCCTCTTCAGGGAACCAGGTGCCTTGGACTGTCTTTTCCAAGAAGTGCTCCCCCCACCCAATATGGGAAGCATCCCTGGTCCCTATGGCTTTAGGCTGAGGAAGAATGAAGGGGACAACCTTGCAAATTCTAATCTGAGTAAATCCAGTACAAGAGGTACATTTTACAAGCCTGAGTTATTCTGATCTGGATGAATATTGGTTGGTGTAGAATAGACCACTGAGTTGCTAGGGTCCATTGAAGAATTCTCATATGGTATCTTGCTAACAGAACCAGAAATATTGCATCAGACATTGATCCCAAGGCTTGTAGAATCAATTGAGCTGCTATAGAAGAATTTTGGATTATCTTTCTAACTTGGAAACAAATAGTTTGTACCCTTGGTAAGGGAAGGGAGGCTGTCACTGATACCATATTGAACAAGGCACCTCTAAACACTAATATTTGAGATTGTTCTAGTTGAGATTTGTTGTTACTGATGGTAATTCCTAGATGAGAGTAAAGCTGGAGTACATAATCTCGTGCTTTTATCAGAAGATGTCTGGTTGGAGCGGTTATTAGCCAGGTGGAGTGGTTATTAGCCAATTGTCCAAGTAAGGTAATGCCAAGGATCCCTGCAATCTTAAGCAAGCGGTTACTACTGCCATGCATTTGGTGAACACCATCAGGTTTGTGGTGAGACCAAAGGGCAGAGCTTTGAATTGGTAATGATTGGCTCCCAGACAGAAGCGTAGGTATCGTCTGGACTGTCTGTTCATTTTTATATGATAGTATGCATCATGAGGATCTACTGAGTACATCAAGTTGTCCTTGTGCAGGAAAGGCAAAATGGACTGAACCATGACCATCCAGAACTTCGTGTACTGAACTGATTTGTTCAGATTGCTGAGATCCAAAACTTGTCTCCAATCCCCTTTTTTTGGCACTAAAAAGAATCTTGAGTAAGTTCTGGACTCTTTTTAGTCTGGGGGGACTTCTTGGATGACTTTTCTTTCTTGCAGTGTTCTTCTGCTGCTTCTCTCTGACTGGATGGAACATTGGGAATTTTGTTTACTGTTAATAGGGGAGAAAGGGAAAAGGGTATTATATAACCTCTGGGAATAATCTTCTGCACCCATGTATCTTTTGTAATATTTAGCCAGGCTTTCTGGTGCAGGCATAGACAACCCAGGACTGCCTCCAGAGGTGGACAAGCAGACCTCCTTTCAGGAGTGCTGGTAGGCTGTGTCAGAGAAAGTGTTTCTAGAATCTTGGTTCTGCAGGCCTCCTCCGTTGCTTGGGTGGCGTCTTCCATTAGAGTTCCTCCCTCTGCCCCTGGGGGAACTACCTCCACATGTATCATGGAAAAGACCCTTACATTTTATGAACTACATTTTATTGACCACCTTGTTGATTCCTAGAGAAGGTTCTTTGAGGAGTTGAAAATGTACACCCACTGCAGATAGGGTCTTGCCATCCTGCTCACACCTGGGTAGTGTGTCTTTAACTTTGGGGTGAAGCAAAGAACTTCCATCAAAGGGAGTACTGATAAAGGAGGATTTTCAAAGGCTCTGCAAAAATCACACAGGTTCATCCAAGCATGTTTCTTAATGGAAATTCCTGAACCCACTGCCCTTGAGATACCTCCAGTTGCATGTGAATTGAGCCTCATGACCGAATTGGAAATGGATTGTAGGGTAGCCAGCTGTAAGGCAATAGAGTTTTCTGCATCAGAAGTAATGGTCCCAGAGAGAGATTTGGATAGTCCTTTAATCAAATCCCTCTGAAGTCTGGTGAAATGTGTCAGATAATTCAGCAACCTGAGTGCAAAATGCGCTGAAGCATATACACACTTCCCAAATCTGTCCAGCACCCTGGATTCCTGTTAGGTAGATGTTCAGTTGAATTCTGTTCAATGAGTTCCTTCTTTGTGGCTGCTGCTATGACCATAGCATCTACTGGTACTCCTGTGTTCCAAAATTCTCTTCCTTTTGGTGGTTCCAGGACCTTGTCTGGTCTCTTGGGGATTGTCTCAACAGCACTGGGATCCTTCCATGCCCAACTACAGATCAAATCAATGAGCTCATCATCGGGATGAGTCATCTAGGAGGTAGATGGGCCAGACCCAAAGGCTTCCAGGAATACTGATTCCTCTTTGGAAGGTTATCGGTAGACCAACCAGCCCTTTGCTTGAGGATTTCCAGGATGTCTCCAACATCATCAGGTGGTGATCTTAGGGACCCTTCCCTCTCATCACAATTGGTACCTTCTGTGACCAACTCTTGAGGAAAATCTAAGTGCCTCCTCTTGCACTTTCTCTTCCTAGAGACTTCTTCAGCAGGATAGTCTGGAGAAGTATCAGAAGATATGACTATGCCCTGCTGGGTAGTCTGGAAACTTTGAGTTGGCTGTCATTGTGGAGTAGAATGTTGAGGCTCAACACACAAGGACATATGAAATTGGGAAGACGGATCTCAGGGGGGAGGGGGGTAATTTTTCTACTAGAGGTAGAGAACACTTTCTCCACTACCTCAAAGGCAGAATGCCCCAGGAAGAAGGAGGTCAATAGTGCCAAGAAGACATGCTTCCAGAATGTCAGCTCCCTCTGACCCAAAGGCTGCCCACCCAAGGCAGAGGTTGGAGCTGAGCTGTCCAAAACTGAAATATAGTGCCAAGAAGATATGCTTCCAGAACGTCAGCACCCTCTGACCCAAAGGCTGCCCACCCAAGACAGAGGTTGGAGCTGAGCTGGCCAAAGCTGAGGCTTTGAGAGGCAGAGATGGCTCCAACAACTTCAGAGTCAACTCCAATGCCTTAGATCTGGCAATGACACTACAGCTTTGAGAGTCATCTGGCTTTGACATGCTTGACGCTGGTCCAGTCAGAGAAAGTATCAGAGCAGAAGATACAACAATCTTCAGATCTGACATGGGCAACTCTGGAAGTGTTGGATACAGGAGTTCCAAAGCTGAAGGTCAGATCAGAGAAGGAACCAAAACAGGTGGAATAGTACTGGTGAAGGTCTCCGGACCCAATGGGGTAGGAGCTGGAACTCCCATTTTAATTTGTGCCAATACAAATTTACTCATTATTTTGTCTACATCTGTTTCTGTCAGACTCCAAGAAGAGCAAGAAGAAGAGGCCACTGAAGGGGTCCTAAAATGATGGCATCTCTCTAGGAAGGGCAATGGTAGATGGAAAGTAATAGGATTTAGAGATGACACATATCAGGTCTTATGGAACTTCTTCATCTCTGAGTGAGTTGGATTCAATTATATGGATCTGTTATTAGAAGCTGTCAGATCCAAGGACTTAGTCTTCGGATCCTACAAACTCAGATCTGACCAGTTAGACACCTTGTGAGAAAGTTCAAGAGCAGGTTCAGAGTTAAAAGTGGAGGATCCAGAAGGGTCTAATGTACTCTTTCTGGACTCCTTCTTGTCTAATTTTTTTGGAGGTTTGAGCTCCAGATAAAGTCTCCAAAAACGTGGTTGTAATAAACCTTTTAGAATTAGTTTATTTTTGAGGTCCGCTAAGGCATGTGGATTAAAGGCCTTACAAATGATGCACAAGTCTTCTAAATGAGTTGGGCCTAAGCAGTACACACAGGAATCCTGTGAATCATCTAGAGGTATTTTATGCACACAATCTTTACATTATTTAAAACCATCATCCATATTGAAGCAGAAAAATAAAATATAGTAATAATAAAAATAGAAGAATTTTAAAAGCAAGAAAGAAAATAGTGAAAAAGGGATTACCAACAATCATAACTAAAGAAATTACCATAAGGGTATAAGAAGGAAAAAATTACCAACAACAGTAAACAAAGAATACGCCAATAAGTGTATGAAGCATAACAGAGGAATATATGATACATCTATAAAAAGGTAATAAAATATAAAAATCTTGTTTTTCTCAAAAATTACAGAATAAAGCTCAAGAGTTAATTGTGACCACATCTGTATGTGAAAGCAGCAAACGAGATCTGAGGTATGGTAGAGGACTAGGGCATTATGGGTAAGGGAGGAGCTTGAGAGTTTTCAGTATTCATGAGCTGTAAAAAGTGGCCGAGCTGGATAAAAAGGTCGGAACCAAACCCATTTGTTGAGGAATGAATGAAAATTAACAACATCAGATCAAATAGTTAAGAACTTCATAAAAAAGTTTTTCAGTTTCTTTAAACTAAACTGTAGACAGTAGAGGTATTTTGAGAATAATAAAGGATAATTGTAAGAATATATTAGGCAATTCAGCTTTAGCTGATGTTATAGGTAGGTCCACAAGTTTTGTGTTAAAGAGAGTGGATATCATGTTTACACACCCATTAACTGAGAAGTCCACCGACATTTGACCATTTTTGTTTTGAAGTGGATCTTGACAGATTGATGTTGGTTCAGTGTTGAACCTGACACACTTCGGCAGGACATTTGGAGTTAAGTTTCATTATAAAGTGATACTGTTGTTATCATCTATATGGCTAGGTGTGCCAGCTATGAGAACTTTTATGTGGGTAAAAACATGTGAAGACTCTCACAGTGAATTTATGAGCATACCTAAGTTATTAAGAAGGCTACCAACATTATTACATAGACACAGTACAGAATACATCAACATTACTGTAAAGTTTTATTTTTTTTAAGTATTTAGTGAAAGATTTGAGAATAGAGGATCTCAACAATAAGTTAGAAGCAAAGGAGCTTAATTGGCAATTATTAGCTGCCAAAACGCCCCAAAGCTCAATAAATAATAATATTTATATAAAATGTTTTTTTTAATCTTTATACCAACTTTTGTAACTAATGTGTTAATTAACATTTATATTTTCTATTGACATGCAGTTTTGTTTTATTCAGATAACGTATGTTTTGTGCTGACTTCATCAGTTTGGTGTATTTGATTGCTGTGTAGAAGTCTTGTGATTGTTCAATGATTTATTCAAACATCTAGTTTTAACTGCATTTAGATCTGATGAAAGTATGTTTATATAATTAACAAAAGCATTTTAAATATTTGATTTTTAGTAAATTCAGTGTTCTATACTTTCTTGGCTGTTGTTCTTGGTTTTAGTCTTAATGTTCACATGCTATCCCAGGATCTCGGATGGGGTTTTGAGTTTTTAGTCTACACAGTCCTTGAGTGATGGCAAAAATTTCTGGTATAACCATTGACAGACTGTTTGGGTCTACATATCGAGTCCACTGGCTGTTAAGGCTGTGCACATTAAATTACTAATTCATTTGTGGGTTGAGTTTTTTTATATGACCTTTATGAATCCAAAGCCAAAATAAATGCTTGTGAGTGGTTGTTCATACATTTATCCAGACAGGAGATGTAGTATTTTTGAAGAGTAGAAATAGAAAGTTATGTAGCAAAAGTTTTGCTAACCGTAACACCAGTGGATTGGTCTGTATAACCCTGTGTGACACATGTCCCTCTTTTTATATAGGGAAAGCTGAAAGAAAACTAAAAAACAGGATGTACGAGCATGACTATGACATAAGGAATAAGGTAGCAAACAATGCCCTATATAAACACAAAAGTACATGTCAGGATGCCAGCTTCCACTTCTTTGTGGTAGAAGTGATACCAAAGGACATAAGAGGGGGTTTGTGGGAGGCTAGGTTAGAATACAGGGAATTATTTTGGCAGCTAACCTTAGATGCCACAAAGCCCTCGGGTTTAAATGAAGCAGTATCACTGGCCTCAATACTAAAATTAAGAGCAGCAAAACTGTAATTTAGGGTGCAATATTTTATTTGTCCACAAGATGGCAAATGTAATCTAACTGCAGCAATGTGTATGTTTCTGCAGTCTTTTATTTTAATCATATTTTATCCCATTTTAAACATCTGTGCAATACTTATTTATGGAGTGAATTTTATCATTTCACATTATTTTTTTTAAATGATGCTGGAATGTGGTAAATATTTATTTATCTGCATTTTATATAAGTGTGTTTTAGCAACATGGTTTTAAACATTTATTTCTTAATAAGGTGTGCTTTGGGATTGGTTAGGGTTGATTTGTGTGAGTATAAATGGAGGCACAATTAAATGGTATGCATTCATCTGAAGAAGTCTTTTAGGTGACGAAAACGCTATTTAAACGTTTTAAGCGTTCATGTGGTTTATTGTCTGACTGTACTTTGTTTCTGTGTGGAATTAAAGGATTAAACTCAGTAGCAGTGTGGTGTTTCTTCCAAGGTGCTCCTTCTGTACTGGCTTATGGTTGTTTTTTGGGTGAGCACTTTAGTTCCCGGTTTTTCTTCTGATTTCTATAGATGCTTGTGTTGAAAAATGTATTTGTAAAGCTGCTTGTGTTAAAAATGTACCAACAGTGTACCCTGGACAGAAACAGAAATATACATGGGTTATTATAACTATTTAAATATATATGTTTTAACAGAGGATACTGGAAGAGAAGAGGTTAATCTTAAACCACCTAACTTTGAAAATAGTTTGAAATTAAATTACCTGGCTTAGGCCATAAAGGTTGTATCTTACAGTTCACAATGCAGCCAGAGAAAAAAGTCTGTGCTAGGAAGCTTTCTGCATTGTCTTTGAAGTGAACTAATTGCTACTCTGGAAGAGTGGAGGTTTGAAATTGTTTTATGACTTCCAGGAGCTGCAACAGATCTTAGCAAGGCTCTGTGTGTGTGTGTATTATTGACACACATGCTAAATTCTGACAGCTTCTAGCCAAGGGGGCAGCATGGGAACTAGTAGTCAGGTGACAAGATATATTTGATGTCATTCTGTAATGTTGTTGTGTCTTTCGGCTTTTCCCAGTTAGGGGTCGCCACAGAAGAACTCCGGTCCGCTAATGATTGGCAGTTGATTTTTACGTGCTGAGTTGCCAGCCCTAACGCACAACCTTCAATGAAGGTACGCCCATTCACGCATGTCTCCACGCAGAAGACGCTCTAGCTGAGAGTCAAACCAGACAGTGTCTTACTGTGAGGCGACAGCACTACTGCAGCACCACCACAACAGTCATTCTGTAATCTAGGACAAAAATGATATTTAATACTAGATAAGACTGAAGTCTTGTGGCAGTCTTTTTTTGTAACCCGACAAAGAAGGATCTGTCACCTACTTCATCTTGTCTTACTCTAGTAAGTAACTAGGGAATAATAATTCTTTAGATCAGTCAGGAAAATTTAGTGAGATTATTTAAGTATGTTTTTTCTGTAACTGTATGAACCTATCCACCTGTATTATTTTTAATATTTCCTGTGATTGAAACTCTGGTGTAGATATTTAGTGTCTTTGTGTTCTTTTCATATTTATTATTAAATATATTTAAACTTTTCATTATGGTTGATCCTTTAGAGAATATTTTAACCTTTGAGAGTACTTGTATCTATTGGTGACACTGTGGCCACTTCTGAAAGCCTGGCTATTTGGTCAACATTACCATATGTATTAATATTAGTTTCACTCAGTATAATTGGGTACCCTTGCAACAGCCTTTGAGTAGCTGGCTTTGGAGTATTTGGTGGTGGTATAACTACCTTATAGACTGGGCATAATGGGGTTTAGCTAGTAAATCTGTGCCAGACTTTCTTTTGTGTGTGTGTGTGTGTGTGTGTGTGTGTGTGTGTGTGTGTGTGTGTGTGTGTGTGTGTGTGTGTGTATGTGCGTGTGTGCATGTGAAAATCAAATCTCAAAGAGTGTGTGTGTGTGTGTGTGTGTGTGTGTGTGTGTGTGTGTGTGTGTGTGTGTGTGTGTGTGTGTGTGTGTGTGTCAGCTGTTTGGAGCAGGGACCCAAAGCACTGGTTTCACAGAGAGTGTGCTGGAGAACTTGGCTTGGACACTTGGCTGAGGTCTCAACTCTATAGCTGTGCCACTGGGGAGTCTTATTGTGGAACTGGAGGGAGACAGAGAAATGCAGAGCCTGGACTCAGTGTGTTCCCTGTGTGCTCTTAAGGGAAATTGTGCTTCATGCAGAGAGCTATATCTGGAAATACTGGGTGTATCCATTTTTGTTCCAAGCGAACGTCTCTGTCCAGTGTCAGTGGTGAGGATACAGGCTCCTTGGTTATTGGCCCAGAGTGGGGACATCACATATTGGTGGGCAGTGGTGTGGATATTAATTAAACTTCTGCAGCCTGTAGGCAGTTGTCATTGAAGGTGTGTATTCTCAGCAGCCACAAGGTAAACTTTCAGAGTTACATTTCACAATAGTTTTATTTATTTATTTTAGTTTAGTCAGGGAAAGCAGGCAAAGATGTCAGCAGAGGATTATGGCAAGCTGACAAAGAACCAGTTGGCCAAGGTGTGCAAAGTCAAAGGACTGGCGCATGCCAACCTGACTAAAGATGAAATGATTTCAACCTTAGTTACAGCTCAGACCAGCAATCAGGAAGATAAGCAGTCTAGTGATGGGAATTTGTAGCCCTCAGAAACAGGGGAGTTCACCTTTTCTTCAGAGGACTTAAAAACCCATCTGGAGTTAAAGAGACTTGAACTGGAGGCCAAATGTTTGGAATTAGAATCAGCAGAGAGACTGCAGCATTTGGAGGCTGAAGAAAATAAGAGACCGTGGCAGGCAAAACAGATGGAATTAGAATCAGCAGAGAGAGAGAGAGATACTGTGGCATTTTGGAGGCTAAAGAAAATGACAGACTGTGGCATTTGGAGGCAGAAGAAAATGAGAAGCAGTGTCAACATGAGAGGGAGATGCTGACTCTTCGTCAGTGTCATGGAGGTAATGGGGAATGGAATAATTGAACCCCAGAAGAATGAAGGTCAGTAAACTTCTTCCACGGATTACAGAGATTGATAATTTTGATAGTTGTATTCATATATTTGAAAGGGTATATAAACAGTATAATGTTGATTAAGAGCTCTGGGGATGGTTCCTGTCCCCCTTACCCCATTGTAAAGCTGTAACTGTTGTTTCTAAATTGTCTGATATTGATTGTTTAAACTATGAAAACATAAAGAAATGTTTACTTGAATGTTTTAAGTTAACACCAAAATTTACAGAAAAAGTTTCATGAGCATAGACATACAGCAGATGAAAGTGTGTGTGATTATATTACCGAGTTAAGCACTTATTTTCATAGGTGGGTGAGTTGGTGTCAGATCACCACTTTGGAAGGGCTGGCAGACCTTTTGGTGAGGGAACAAGCCCTTGTCACTTTGCCTGAGGACATGAGAATCTGGTTGCCAGACCAAGAATGTAACTCTGCAGATGAGCTGGAGAAAAAAGGGGGATCACTACTTAGCAATCAGAGGATCACTGCACATGAAGGGGATATCCAGTGCTGCACATAGATATAAGGGAACCCATGGTGGGCAGCCTAAACCACCCCAATAGAGTCCACCAGTAACAGGGGAAGGCACTACTTCAGAAACATGGCTAGGATCAAGGGTTAAATGTTTTAAAGGTAACCAGTGGGGCCATGTATCATATAGATGTCCACAGAGGCAAGGTAGGGAACAAAAGGTGGGGGAGCCAGCAAGTGGGAATAACAGTATGCCAGTGGTAAGTTGTCTTGAAACAACAGGGGTACCAAACTATCACCAGAGGTTAAATCATATCTTAGTGGATGGAAAACAGGCCACTGCTAAGACAAACACAGCCTCTGACATAACCATTGTAAATCCTGCAATGGTTAAAGAGGAACACTACTTGCTTGGGGAGTCCACTCCAGTCAGAACTTTAGGAGGGACCCCATTCCAAATACCTTTGGCCAGGGTTCACCTTGACTGGGATGGTGGAAAAGGAAGCAAGCAAGTAGGTGTGTTTGAAGATATCCCTGCAGATGTCTTGATAGGGAATGAGTTTGATAATGCAGTACCTTGTGTGCATGCTGTTACATGCAGTCAGGCTTAGAGATAGGCATGTGGTTCTTGTAGCCTGGGGGAGACCCAGACAGACCTCACACCTGAAGCCAGGTCTGGTGAGGTTGCTGATTTAAAGAGGTGACTACCCTTGCAAACTCCCAAATCAACACCAAAAATTCCATCTATAGACTTCTACAATCTGATGAAATGACTTTTCAGTCGCATGTAGTTTTGATTATTTGTATTATCTGATTTTGGTGTCAGTAAAACAAACCTGTTCAGTAATGCTAATGAATTTATATATATATATATATATATATATATATATATATATATATATATATATATATTGGTACAGAAACTAAAAGTGGATACCTTCGAAAGTGTTGAAGCTGGTAAAGTAGCTCCATGCATTGATGGTAGCAAACATTTAAGGAGAAGCTGAGCTAGCCTGAAAAAAACAAGAGAGGCTGGTTGTTTGGTTACACTTATAGTACTTGCAAAGTGTTTTTGTTTAATGCAATAGTAGCAGAAACTTGGAAATTTTCCACATCTTTCTTATAAACATGACAGAAATATTAAGGAAAGTTAAACAAATCTATCGTAAAAAGTAATAAAAGGCTTTGCACCTTTAAGTTTTATGTTTGTCTGTGTGTGTGTGAAAGAGACATGCTCTAGCAATGTTGTGTTGATATGTGAATGCAGTCTTTGTGGAAATATATTTTAGCTGAAGTTTTATTTATTTTATTTTTGTTTAACATTTGTTTACTGGAAAAGTCTGTGACAGAACCCATTTTCAGCAGAGACCCAGGGAGAAACGGCACAGATGCAATTCTTTAGAATGTGGAAGGAAACTGAGCAGCCACAGGAAACCCACATGAATGCAGGGAGGACATACAGACTATGCACAGAAGGCACTTCAGCCAATAATTGAACTGGAGAACTCCTTGCTGTTAGGTGACAATGCTAACCGCTGCACCCCTGGGTCACCCTTACAAGTTAGCGTTGACTGTAATTCACAGGGATATGTGTACATCAGTATTTTCTCTTCTTGCTATGTTTTACATAAAATTATTTCTGTATAAAAATACAAGAACATGAATGAGGCACAGCCTGCAGGAACTTGAATATGCAGCAATGTAATCAAAACAAGTCATTTAAGCAGACTGAGGTCAGTGTTACTAACAGCTGTCTCGTGTATACTGACAACAACTTACTCCTGAAACAAACACTTTATGTGAAAGATGTAGTTACAATATGAAACTGGAGGCAAGACTCTCACATAAAGACAAACTAGATGATTTATAACTCAGGTTTCAAATACATGAAAGATTAATAGCTTCCCTCAAACATCAACTTGAAAAGAGAGGTTTTGTGCCAGTTTGGATTGGAAATGTGGACAAATAAAGACATTATTTCTAATCAAACTTGGATGAAGCCTAGACTCTTCTGTATATCATCTAGTAAATGAAAATTCATTAAGGCTTTTATTTAAGTGGTTGTTGTGTTTACAGTGTAGAATTTAGATGTATTGTACATTTTATAATATATTATTTTCTCCAGATAAAGGGTATAGATTAACCCAAAAGCTTTTTGCTGAGAGTTTGTAATGGATAGTTAGCCTTTTACTCCTTTGTCAGTGAAGTAATTTACATTGAGAGTTAGGGATTTTATTAGGATGTGATAGAAAGCAGAATGAAACTTCAGAGACAGTGACTTTAACAAAGGGAATCCCGAGTATAATAACAGATGTGTAAATGGAATTGAGGAAGAGAAGGTAATACACAGCTAGCTGAAGTTAAGAAATAAAGAATAAAAGAAAAAAAGAATAAAAGCAGTTGGAATAAACCAGGCTGGAGGTAGAAAAGTTTGGTTAGACCAGGAAGTCAAGTATGGAAAAGCGATAGAAACAGTGCCACCAAATAGCTTCTTAGTAGGACTTTATTTACTTCTGTTGCTAAAAAGGAATACATATTGTTGGTATTGAAAATAGTGAGAAGATTTTCCAGGTTTAACAGCAACTCTACCATCATTTTTTAATGCTGTATAAACCCAAAAGATGGGGTAAGGTGTAAGGTCCCCATTCTGGGCCAGTAATCAATGACCCTGAATCCTCACCACTGACACTGGAGAGGGACATTCACTTGGAATACAAATGGACACACTCAGTATTGCCAGATGCAGACCTCTCTGCATCAAGCACAATTTCCCTTAAGAGCACACAGGGAACACACTCAGCCGGGGGTCTGGGTTTCTCTCTCTGTCTCTCCCCAGGTCCCCAGTAAGGCTCCTCACTGGTACAGCTTCAGAGTAAAGTCCTTAGCCAAGTGAACAAGCCAAGTCCTCCAGCGCTCTCTCTGTGAAATCAGTGCTTCGCGTCCCTGACCAAGTAGCTGACCACACACACACGCACACACACACACACACACACACACACACACACACACACACACACACACACACACACACACACACACACAAACACACACACCTCTGAGGTCCTGTCTCCACCAGGACTACATCAGTAGCCCTACTTGCTAGCAGCACATCATCCCTAGTCCTAAGAGGAGACACGTTGGTGTAGCCTCTTCACTCATCCCTTCCCCCTGCCAACTTCATCAGATACCCAAGCCACTAATCGACATTGAGTCATGTGGATCGTAGTCAGAACTTTATACATCTGTGTCGCAGAGCTGGCTAAGTGTCTCTTCTCACTGGCAGTCTAGAAGCACTGTGCAGTCAAGTGACTTTTTCAGAGTCAAATGAAGGCTGATTTGATTAAACCAAAACTACAAGCTAATGCTTGTTAGCAGCTTACTTTATTATCCTTCATTGCTGTATGTTTATTCTTTGCAATCTATCAAGCATGCCTTTGTAACTTTACTAATTTTTATATGAGTACTAATGTAACTGTCTAAGAAATGCATTGACAATGTGCCATGTATAGCACCCTATGTAATAAAATGCTGCACTGTTGCACCATTCCATCATGAATATGATTTCATACAGCAGCAGAAAAACTTTACACATAACAGCAACCGCAATGGGTTTTCTGATGAGGTGGCAGAATGAGAAGGTCATAGTTTATCATGTATTACCATTAAGTCAGGATAAAGAACTCTTTTGGAAAAATACGTATCTACAGCTACTAGACGTACATAGATACCTTTAAAGATCGTATGCAAAGCCAGAAAATGGGAAACAGAAACAATACCATTTCCTCACAGTGTTGTAATGGATTTATTTGTACACCCACTGAAAAACAATAGTTATCCCAATCAACAGATATTGTTAAGTTTAATTTTTGAAATAGCAGATGCATCACCAGAAGTTTCTGCCTGTTCAGGCATGCATCAACCAGTCGCATGCTGATTTCACTGAGTGACATTTGATACGTACCATTTCTTTAGTACCAGATGCTACCGGCAAGTCCAGTAGCTTTGTTTTTTTCACTTCAGTAGTTCAAAAAAGTACAAAAAAATAAACTGTACAAAAAAGTACAAAAGTGATATATTATCTCTTAACTGCATTTTAAAAGCAAGAGCTGCTACATTAACATAAGTATTTAAATATTTTTACATTCTTAAGTAACATAGTATTAAGTACTAAGCTTTATGTTTCTTATGTCTGCCTTATATGTATTTGTATTTGTGCTTTGTATATATGCACTGTCACTTTACTGCTACACTTGTTCTTGATAAGGGTTTTTATTGGTTAAATGCCTGCTGAGAGGTAGATTTAAACAGATTTGCTTCCTGTTTTCTGATTTTATCTCTGATGCCTTTGCTGAAGGTGAAAGCACTTAGAAATTAAACTATACTTGTTTATTTAGCTGTTCTATTTCCAGTCTGTTAATTTCAGTTGTGGTCTGCTGTGTGTTTTCATTGCCACTGGATTTTTACTTTACATTGGGCAGCCTATGAGTGGTTACAGAAAATAAGTTTCCCAGGAATGTGGCATTCTGTTGTAATGCAGATTAATTTCATCGTGTCTACATTCAATATTATTAATATCAGTAGTAGTACCTGCACTGCTAACCATGATAATATTAGCAAAAGATTAAGTGTGGAAATTAATCTGCATTAGAACTAGATATCAGGTGCCAGTTACATTTATTTTATGGATAGTCTTGTTAACTACGTCATGTTAATTAACTGTAAAAAAGAAAAAAAGATGGCTATAATTTGCCATTTACTGTGGAAGTGCTCCACTCATTCATGTCATCAGGACATAAAGCTAAGTGACATACACCATTGGCAAGCATGCTGGAAGGAGGCACACCCATGAAATTTAAACATTAGTGTTTTTTTTAATAATTCACATTAAAACTTACATCAGCGCTGCTATAATAATCTTGCTATGCATTAATGATGCTGAAAAATTGACATTTGGAAGTTTACTTCAGATAAGCAATTTATTATATATGATCTTTAATTTCATAAATAGAATGCTCACATCTTAAACAGTTGCTGGTATGTTGATATAAAACTTTGAAAATATTAATTTCTTTAAACACTATCATAAATGCAGCAGCAGATATTTGAAACCCCCACAGGAATATGTATTTTGCTATGTCAAAACCTTGTGTATCCCAGGAGGACTTTATAATTTATGTAAAATACAAAACCAAATAAGTGACTTGTTATCTAAATAAGCTTATTTACATTTTAATGTATATCGAAAATACATATGCACATTTTGTAAGTGCAGAAGGATAGTCAGGGGTGTACATTGCACAGATACTACCACATTCCCAAGAACTTGCAAGGCAGTCAGTCTTTTGACTCATGCTGCTGGGAATGTGGTAATATCCATATAATGGCACATTAAATACCCATGTGAAAAACAGATAGTTTTATAATTCTACATCCATAATTAATTCAGTCATCTCTTCTGTGTGGAGACATGTGTGAATGAGCGTACCTTCGTTGAAAGTTGTGCGTCAGGGCTGGCAACTCGGCATGTAAAAACCTACTGCCAATCATTAGCGGACTGGAGTTCTGCTGTGGCGACCCCTAACCGGGAAAAGCCGAAAGACTCAACAAGTTAAGTGGTCATGGCCACAAGGGTCTCTTTTTAGCTACAACCTGATTATACACAGTACAAGACATAAAAAAAAAAAACCCAAAAGATACATTACAATTCAAAACAAGTTATTGTATGTGCTTTCTGTATTTTATAGGGTATTTTTACTGCTGCATGTACTGCTGTAAATTTGATTTATTGGCATCTTCATAAAAATGCAAGGTAAGAAAGAAAGATGAGATAGTGTCCTCATTTTAGGCCAGAAATGCAGCAATAGATATATGCATGTGTACATATAGATAGAATGGATATAATGAGTAACATCTGAATATTATAGATGTTTGTACACATACTCCGTGATGTGCAAGCATGTCCCTTAATGCCAGAATCATGCATTCTGGTAATATGTTGTAAGTCTGTCAAAAGGAAGAAGCTGCCTGATGCCTTGTGTGTGGCCACTGTCTGTTCATAGCTGTTACAAATGCAGTGTGCGTTTGTCCTTTTCCTATGCTAGAGATGGGGGAGGGGGTAATCATTGGAATTCTTGTTGCTGAATTTTCATGTTGATTGTAGGTTGTTAAAGCTTGGCAAATTACTTTTGTGAACACATAATACTCTCATAGTAAAAAACACTAATTTCTTTAAACATGATCATAAATGCAACAACAGAGTACTTACATATACTAATTTCTTTAAACACAATCATAAATGCAGCAACATTTTCTGATATTAACTGATGAAGAAGGAAAGCCAAGACCAGTTGGAGTGACATAAAAAATTTGCACTGTGGCATTTAACACACACACACACACACACACACACACACACACACACACACACACACACACACACACACACACACACACACACACCTCTCAACTGTCCAGATTTTTGCCTCATATCTGTGGTCTTTTCCTCATAAAAAATGTGGTTCTATGGCAAATCACTGAGGATTGAAGCCACTAAGTAATGGCATGCATTTGAGTTTCAGACATCATATCCTTCAGAAAAATGCATGCCAACACAAATCCTATTATTCTAACAACTTTCTAAGTTTATAAGATCAATATTTAAACTCTGTCCCTATTTTGGGGCCTTTGCCCCTACATTATTTTAAGCTTTGTCCAGATTTCTTGTGTTAAGAAGTTGAGAGGTACAACACACATACGCGCGCGCGTGCAGACACACACACACACACACACACACACACACACACACACACACACACACACACACACACACACACACACACACACACACACACACACACACAGTTATGTGGGGTATGAAGAGAAGAAGAGGGCTAGATTTAAAACTAAAAGTTGAATTGAAGTTACTTGCTCATGCAGATAGGGTAAGGGTATTAAGTGTAGAAGCTATGATTCAAACATAGGTCTTCAGGATAAGCATAGGTCTTCAGGATAGGTACTGATCAGAGTACAGTAGCAAGAAAAGCAAACTCCTTTCAACAGCATATGTGTGAGCACATATGATAGAAGTTAAGGTAATAGTGACTTCTGTGAATAAATATCAGATGAAGCACACTCGATTAGTCCTAAAAGAATGTACTGCATTAACTCTATTAGTCTTACTGCCATAATCAGGTGCTTGAAAATACTGTTTGCAGTTCTAATATTAAAAACTTATCTAGCTGGTGAATATAATACAATATTAACCAGGAAGTCAGAGTTGTCAAATCATAAAGAGAAAATGTAAACCAGTAAAAGGTATTATCCAAATGCTTGAACTCTGTCTCACTCTTAATAGCAGCTACTTTCTAATCCATCAGTTCCAGTTCTAAACACAAATTTAGTGCATATTTTTATCACCAAAATGCAAGAATTCCTTGGCTTACCTCAGGCTCAAAGTATACTTCTATTCTTTTGGGATCAGTGTTCACAACTTCCCCACTCCCACGACTTAGAAGAGACAAAGTGGACATCTTTTACATCTTCTGTCTGTTTCTCTTTTTCTATGATTCTTAACGTTTCCTTTTGCATATACCTAAAAATCTATAGCTGCCTTTACATTTGATTGCATTTTTCTATCAAAGAAACTTTCACACACTGTTACAGTATCTTGCCTGTGTGTTGCTAGTTCAAAGCCTTTGTCACTTTTTTTCCTGAAACTTGACACAGATTATAAGATGTGTTTAAGGAAACAAAGTTTTGCTGCATCCCGTGTTTAATCTGGGTGCAGACTTATTTATTTCTTATCATTTTTAATTATCCTTTGATCATTTCTTAAGTCAAATCGCTGAGACCTCAGAACTGTTTCAACTTGCTTCTAGCCACTATACTGGACCCACACCACAGCCCTGCCTATTGTGACTGGAGATTGTTTCTTGGTTGTCATAGCAGCAAGAGAGACATTAAGCTCCAAAATAAGAGCTGAACACAAAATACCTTTTAAATGCCAGAGGGGACAGGCTCAAATTTCAATGACTATCTGACAACTGTAAAGCAAAGAAATAAGAAAGAAAAAGTACCTCCCTTCTCCCCAGCAAAGCAACTTTTCTTTGTGTTTCTTTCATTGCACATAGAAGCAGTATGTGAGCAAAGGTCTGGATGCGGTCCTTCCCCTTCTGTTCCTCGGAAGTGTAACCAAACTTCTGTCTTTGCCAATCTCTTATCTTATAAGAACTGCAGACAACTTCCTGTAAAACCATTTCTGATAGACCAGTCTGTTAAACAATGTTTAGCTTTATTTGCCAGACGTAATATCTATTGGTAGAGTCCCTTGTCTTGTTCTGTTTTGTAGGTGCATTTATGATTGTAGGTCACATTGATGCTTCCCTTTGCAGTGAGCCTATGGGATCTGCAGTATTTAAACAAAGAGCTATCCATTCCAGCATAAGTTGTAGTATATAAATACTTATTTGCTAAGAACCACGTGGTCCATCTTGTTTTCCTTCACTGAGATTTAATCATTTGCACAACACTACTCCATAGTTAAGGGAAGTATGGGGAAAAATTATAATTCTAAAGGAATAAAAGACAGTAGTGGAAAAGAACCTCAGCAGTATATGAAATTAACTAAATGGGAAATAAAATAAAAAAGTAAGAAATCTTTATACATGAACTGTTCTATTCCTCTGTGGTAAGTATGTTATAGTAACAGAAAACAGACATAGCTGTACTTGAATTCTGTTACTCTTTTAGTCTCACTATACCCAGTCAGAGAAATTTGCAGGCGTCTGCTGCCCTTTCTGTGAGGAAGTACTTTCTGAAATGTCCCTGAACCCACCCTAGCAACTTTCATATCATCATCTTTAGTCCTGATTATCATTTTTTTCCTGAACTGTACTGTGCCATCTGGGTAGCATAGTGAGTAGCACTGTCTCCTCACCTCTGGTTCAGTTCTCATCTACGGTATTTTCTGTTTGGATTCTGAAAGTTTTTCTTTGAGAAGTACAGCCTCCTCCCACATCCTAAAGACATGTAATAGGTGGATTAGTGACTCTAAATTGTGTGTGTGCGTGTGTGTGTGTGTGTGTGTGTGTGTGTGTGTGTGTGTGTGTGTGTGTGTGTGTGTGTGTGTGTGTGTGTGTGTGTATGCACGTGCACTTGTTTGATACACAAGAGAGGTTTGGAAATCTACTTTCATTTTCTACCTGCATGGTAAAGTCTATGGATGGCAATGACTATTCATGGGATGGCTATAGGAATCAGATGTCAGATGTGACTCAAAGGCATTGGATGGATGGATGGAGTGTAACAGCAGGCCTAGGAAGGTTGGCATAATGGTTAAGGTGTTTGCCTTATAGATGCAAGGTGCAGGGTTTGATTCTCACATGGGGTAATTGGCTAGGCTTAAAATGGCCCATGAGGGCAGTTAACCTCGTACTAATATATGAACTGATGGTTAGCTCATCTATCTGTGTAATATAAAATCAAGCAAATAAATAAACTGGGCTCCATTAGCACCTCTTTGTGAGGCTTTTGGAAAAGATCCTGAACCACTTCAGTGGTACTTTAAGAAAACACAGCGTTTACTGGATTTTGGTTATATTTGTTTGCTATACTGTTTGATCATTGCTCCCTTCTGAATAAAGCTTTATCCATCTTTCTCTGACCACATACTGCTCATCTATGCCACAAAGGACTACCACATTTTATTGCTATGAAGCTTAATAACTTTCTGCTGTGTTCCCCTTAAAAAGCAGAATGTGATTTGAGAACAAGTTCATATAACTAGCTGTATAATGTAATTAGTAAAGAAATTAGTTGCACCCTGCCAGCCTGGAGTTGATTAGACTGTTGTGTGACTGAGCAAGTCGCACTTAACCAGCGCTGTCATCCAGGCTAATATGTAAAAACTGACAGTTAGGTGTAATAGGTCTTACGTGATTTTTATGGCACATTTATTGACAGTAGAATACAAATTACAGAGGATAATAAAAGCAAAGAATATAAGCTGCTACACCTGGCCTACAAAGTGAAAAACAGAGCCTCAGACAAACTCACTTTACGAATTTACTATCTCACATGCAGACAAACATCAAACAACCATACAGTACAAGATTGGCCCCTGTAATAACTTTTCATCTGTCTACATTCCTTTATTCCCTAAACGATAATAAAATAACATTCAGTGTATGAAACAGCAGTATTGGGGTAATTCTTTCAAATTACTCAGATATGAAAATGCCATAGGATACAATATTTTCTTGCTAAAACTGCGGTGTCCCCACAGCCAGAAAATCTAACAGTAAGAAGTAGCATGGAATAAATCCCACCTAAAATGCCCCTGCTGCTGATCTGCTCTGTGACATAGAGAGAAAAGGCCCTTATTATGACTCAACACAAGTTTGAGTAGCTACTTGAAAGTATGAAGAGAGAGAGAGAGAGAGACAGGGAAGGGAAAATGGGATTGAGTGGCTGACATTGGGTTGCCTCTCTAAAGGGAGGGGAGAGGTTGGTTTGGTCAACTGATCACCACCACCATGCAAGTGGTGAGTTGCTCTGCACTGATTACAGCCAAACCAGTGGTAATGTGTTTGGTGCTGCCAAGCCACTGACAATAGCTTTCATTAGAATATGTGCAGTAGCATACATGTACATTGAGAGGATGTAGCATGCTACCAGCATGATGCAGAAGCTCATATCAGCTGCCTGGGTGGCTGGAGTTGGGGCCTGATAGAAACACCTGTCTGTCCATATTATTGAGGGTTTTCTTGTAGATCCTTCAACAGACTGAATGAGTGGTAGCAACAGAGAAGTGGTGGGCAATAGGCTGCAGAGGAGAGTATGATGGTGATATCAGCACTCTCCTGTGGACTTTCAGGCTACTTGTCAGGACAGTCTTATCATAGAGTCTGGCAAGCCAGTTAGTGGGCAATAGGCTGCTCAAGGATGGCTGGAGGTCTGTAATTCCATGGTGTCAGAAAAATATGTATTAATATATATGTTTAATGCTTATTAGAAGCTAAAAGGGTTAACACATTTCATTCTATTTTATGTACAGCTTAATCCTGTATGAAATTATAAGATGCTTTTTCAAACGGCAGTATGCTTTCTGAAATTGCAAGATGCACGCTGACCTAGTATTTGCTAGCACAGCAAAATTCATGTTATGCCTTTTGGAAATGTACTGAAAAGCAGGTGATTATCTGCTAGGTCAGGAAAATGAATGAATAGTGAATGAATAGAACAATACTGTTTTCTATAATGTGACTGAACTTGAACAATTAGCTCTGTTCGTGTTATGAGAACACGCACAGCTGCAGAAGAACTAGATACAGTCAAACAATGATTGCTTGAAGAAATTAAGTATAATCTGTACTTGCTTTGTGCTCAAATTAGCCATAGTACCTTGAATGGTAACATAACATAGTGGGAAGTTGTATCCAACCAGTGGTCATCAAGGCCATGTTGTTTTTCTTAGGAAGTTTTTCATAAATTTGATAGTGCAAGCAGAAAATCATGGACAAACAGCTGCTATGAAGTAATGATGTTAGAACTTGTGATCTGTTACGTCAGCTTGGTAGGCAATGTCTTGTTAGAAAATGTATAAAGATGGTTTTACTTCCTGATTCTAGTTAGACAAACTCTGTATTAGCACGTTTTTGTCTCCTTGCTGCAAGATTAAAGTGCCTTAACCTGAACCTGCTGTGTATTGATCTTTTTGAAGTTGATTTTTCCTTTGACAGATTGGTCCTTCGGACCGGAAACTCTCGCTCTAGCTCAGGTCAGATGGGCCCGGTGGCATGAAACCGTATGGGGAAGAGGCCACATTGGTTCTTCTGCTCTGAAAGACCTCTGACTGAATTGTCGTTCAAAAGAGGCCAGCCACTGTTTCTGATCTGCGATTGGAGGACGAGTCAATGGTTCCATCAGTGAGATGGTCAATCACGGAGACTCAGGTAATGAGGAATTTACCTTTTCTCTGTTTCAGATCAGGGACTTGTTACAGTACTTGTTTTTGTCAGGGAGATTTTGTATTGTACAAATCAGGGACAAAAAAGATTGCTGTCTTGTCATAGATCAGGGAAACAGGATAGGTAGGCAGTTATTCTAGATAAACTGTGAAAAAGAGAAATCGTGGTGCCACGTGATAAGAAGGGTTATGTAACATTTTCGAACTAAGTTAAGACAACATGGGAAATAAGTGCACAAAAAGATCCCGAGATCCGCTATTAACCGAAGACGCGAAATATATGCAATTACAACGTGCCGACAATGTTAGGTACTATGCAAAATGGGTTAATAAATATGAATTTGATGGCAAACTAGAAAAACCTTCACTTATCAAACTTGTCAAACAGCTTAAAACTGAAGCAAAAGGTCAGGTAAAAAAGCAACACCAATTAGGCATTCCCCAGGCACACAGGTGGCTTGAGGAAGCAAACCGCAGGGAACAAAAGAATAAAAATTCAAAAGCAATATTTTTAGATAAAGAAGACAATAACTTGGTAATAGCAACGGCCCCTCTGCCCCCTCCGCTTCCCTTACCAAAATATGAAGTGAGTGGACAAACCGATCTACCTCCGCTATACCCAACTATCCCTGCAAAATCAAAACCGTTTGTCAGAGATCCTGTCGAGACTAGGTCTCGAACACGTAAAACAAGAGGGGATATGGAGTTATATCAAATGAATGGACATTCACGGGCTATGAGCGAAGAAGAGATATGTCTGCTCATAGAAGTACCAAATCCTCAGGCAGGACAGGAAGGGCAGGACCCAACTATCCTGGTATATAGACCGTGGACACCGGAAGACATCCAGAAAGCCACAGAGGGAATTCCCCATCCAAAAGTTAATTTTAGAAAATTCTTAGAAGACTTACAGGGTATGAGGTTAAGTTACCATTTGAATGGAGAAGAAGTAGAGAAAGTAGTCAGACAAATCATAGGTCCAGATTGGCACATGATCAGTGGCAACTGGAATCCCCGTGACGCGGAACATAAGCCACTCCCACACAGTAATGCAGAGCTGGATAACAGAGTGAAAGGTCTGACAGACCGAATCTCTGAGAAATGGAAGCCTAGGGCTGACTGGACTTGCATTAATCAATGCATCCAGCAAGAAGGTGAAACTGTTGATAGATATTATGCTAGACTATTAGAATGTTTTAATAACCACTGTGGAATGCAGGTGCCTGAAGACCAAACACATGATTCCCCATATGAGCAGCAACTAAAGAATGCATTTTTGAAGGGTAGCATTGCACCTATAAGTAGTTTTATTACAAAGCACATGGTAGATCACCGTACAAGTAGATTACAGTCATTACTTGAATATGCGAGACATGCCAAAAGGCATTTTAATAGCAAAAAGAAAAAGAAAACCCAAGTATTTGCAGCAGAAGATGGATTGGAAGTCTTTGTAGTACAGTCTGGGAAGAAGGGCAAGAAAAATGCCCAGGGAAACAAACAATCTGATAAGTGATCAGGAGAAAAGGGGTGAATGTTTTAAATGCGGGAAAAAGGGACATTTGGCAAGGGATTGCAAACAAAATAAAAAGGTAGCCACGGAAGATAAGGAGGGTGAGGACTGACTATATGGTAGTCAGGAATCACTAGAAAGAAATAACCAAGAAGAGACAAATGTGAATGTGATAGAGGGAGCAGAGGATGTGATAGAAGAAATAGAGGATGTGCAAGAAATCACAGATAATGAAGAGAATGAAATTTTGGATTTAGCATTATTGAGCCTAGAGCTCTACTTAGCAGACACAAAACCAGAAGTTGCACTCCTGGTAGAGGGGAGGGAAGTTAAATTTCTGTGTGACTCAGGGGCATCGCGAACCCTGATACATCCTTCCAAACTACCAGAAAATTCAGAATCACTTGATTATATATTAGTGAAAGCAGCTAATGCACAGCTGTATCAGGAGCCACTCTCCCATAACATAGCAATAACGAACCCTGTTTCAGGGATGACCCAGAAGAGCAAAATTGTTGTTTCTGCAAAATGCCCAGTAAACCTTTTGGGCAGAGACCTTATGCAGATATTTGGCATAGCAGTAGTTCCAACCATGCAGGGTATGGAAGCACAGTGACAAATGGATACTTTTGTAGTGCGACCGGAGGTTGAAACATTTTATTGGTACAACCAGGACTTGGTTACGACTAGTCCAGGGACAGTAACTGAAGAACTGATGAATGTAGCCATCAGTAAGTCCCCCTCCCTTGACACTGATAAACAGCATTTGTTGCATTGTACTCTATATTACTGTAGCACACCAGGACCTGATAAAGAATATGAGCAAGAACTGTTTAGAAACCATGCTAACAGATTAGTATTGCGCAACCTGTACTGAGACACAGAAGGGAACAGTGTAGTTAGCTGTTCATTGCCCCAGGAATTCCTAGTGCTTTATAAATCTAATCAACTACCACATATCAGTTTAACTAAGGACAAGAATGTGAAATGGGCAGAACTAGGGGGAAAAACAGACAGAATTAGAACTGTCAGAACAGGGAGTACAAAAGCAGAAGTTGAATTGGATAACGCAGACACACCCAGCTGTACATTTGCAGGCAAGTGAGGACAGCTGAATAGCACTCTTACTAGAGGAAGAAGAAAAAGCCTTGCGAGGCATACCAGAAACTCTCTGGTCAACAGGAAAATCAGATGTAGGACTTATTCGTACAGCAGGACCAGTTACTATCACGCCAAAATCAGCATTTAGACCACAGAAGAGACAATATCCCTTAAGAAAAGATGCAGAGGTAGGAATCAAACCTATAATAGCAGCTTTATTTAAGGAAGGAGTACTGGTAGAATCTCCCGATTCACCATGTAACACACCCTTATTTCCTGTTAGGAAAGCAAATGGAGAATGGCGTATGGTCCAAGATTTACAAGTTGTAAATGACGCAGTAATACCTAGGGCACCTATGGTGCCAGAGCCACACACCTTATTGAATGATTTAAAGCCTCAACAGAAGTATTTTTCTGTGGTAGATATTAGCAGTGCGTTGTTCTCAATACCGATACACCCTGACAGCCAACATTGGTTTGCATTTAAATTTCAGGGGAAAAGGTATACATACACGCGACTACCACAGGGATATTGTGAGAGCCCAACAATATTCGCACAGGAAATGGCAAGTAACTTGGCGGGATTTATCCCACCGAGAGGCAGCCAGATTTTACTGTATGTAGACGACATTCTGCTGGCAGCCCCCACCCAGCAAGAATGCAGAGAAGATACCATAGCATTATTACAATTTTTTGCCACTCAAGGACACAAAGTAAACAAAAACAAACTGCAGCTTTGGAAAAAGCAGGTTAAATACCTGGGATATGTAATATCTGAAGAAGGCAGAATATTAGATGAAGACAGAAAAATAGCAATCTTACAAGCACCCAAACCGACTACCAAGAAGGAAATGATGTCCTTCCTAGGTACGACTAATTTTTGTCGGAGTTGGATTCCAAACTATGCCTTGGAGTCTTCTCCAGTGACCAACTTGATATACAAGAAACCTATGGCAGCACAAGATTTATTACAATGGACACCAGAAGCAGAATCAGCTTTCTGCAAACTGAAGCAATTGATAGCATCTTCATTAGCTTTAGGATTACCAAACTATCATAAATGTTTTTTCCAAACTGTAGATTGTAAGCAAGGCTATATGACATCAGTGTTAACACAGCAACATGGGGACAAGTAACACCCCATAGCTTACTATTCATCACAGCTATACCCAGTGGCGCGATCCTTGCCCCACTGTGTACAAGCAGTAGTCGCAGCTGCAATGGCAGTACAGGCTTCAGCCTCAGTAGTGTTGTTCCACCCTCTCACACTGAGAGTGCCTCATGCAGTCGCGATTATTTTACTGCAAGAAAAAGTAGCATATCTTTCTCCTGCTAGACATCTTTCCTGTATGACTATACTGTTGAGCCAACCTCATATGACAATTGAACGATGCACAACTTTGAATCCGTCAACCTTGCTCCCAACCCCTGCAGATAGCATACCACACTGCTGTCTGCAGGAGATTGAGCAAAAGACACTACCTAGAAAAGATCTCACGGATGTCCCTTGGATGATGCCGAGGTGACATACTATGTGGACGGCTCATGTAAAAAGGGTCCTACAGGACGGAACCTAGTAGGGTATGCAGTAGTTTCTGATACTAAGATTTTAGAAGCAAAGTCTTTACCACACAACTTATCTGCACAAGCAGCAGAATTGATTGCCTTGACACGAGCATGTACCTTAGCAAAGGGTAAATGTGTAAATATTTTTACTGATAGCCAGTATGCGTTTTCTACTGTACATGCTTTTGCGCAACAGTGGAAGAATAGAGGAATGATAACATCTACTGGCAAACCGATTAATCATGCGCAGTTTATTTTAGATTTATTAGAATCTATTCAGTTACCTCAGAAAGTAGCTATTTGTAAATGTGTAGCTTATACCAAGCAACAGGATAGGATTTCAAAAGGTAATGCGAGAGCTGACACAGCTGCAAAGCAAGCAGCTACAGCTCCAGAAGTATTTCTCTTGAGTGAGGAATTACAACCTTCTGAGATTTTAGATTTAGAAATGTTAAAAACAATGCAGACACTTACTATGAAAGTAGAGAAAAAGAAATGGGTAAAACGAGGAGCAATTCTTGAGAAAGGGCTGTTCATCTCCAAGGAAGGAAAACTGATTTTGCCGTCTAACTTGTTTAGATATGCAGCTTTGTTGAGCCATGGGCAGTGCCATGTCTCAACAGGGGGGATGGTACAGTTAGTGAATCGAGTGTTTACAACGCATGGATTTACAAACTACACAAAGAATTTTTGTGCAGCATGCTGTATTTGTAACAGGCATCATGCACAGGGGGCACTGAAGCCTAAGCAAGGGAGTTTCCCTACACCACCATACCCGTTCCATACTATTTGTATGGATTTCATAGAACTAAACAAATGTGAAAATAAAAAGTACTGTCTTGTCATTATAGATATGTTTTCCAAATGGGTGGAAGCTTTTCCGACCAAAAATCCAGATGCAGCTACTGATGCAAAAGTCCTAGTTAAAGAAATTATTCCTAGATTTGGCATACCGGAAAAGATCTACAGTGACAATGGCACACATTTTGTAAATCAAACCATACAACAGTTGAGTCGATATTTCGGAATCTCTTTAAAGAACCACTGTGCATACCACCCCCAATCCGCAGGATTAGTAGAGAGGTATAATAGGGTTTTGAAAAACAAACTTAGGAAATTGATTAGTGAGACACAGAAGAACTGGGTGCACTGTCTGCCTCTGGCATTGTTAAGCATGAGAACTGTTCCAAATGCAAAGGGGTTAACTCCTTTTGAAATACTGTTCGGGAGGGCATATTATATACCTCAGTGGAAACCTCTCATGCCTGCAGACCAAGAGGCTGACAGTTCACTTGCAGAGTATATGAGGTGATTTTTGAATAACAAACTTCTGCAGTTAAATTCTGTTTCAGATAAAGAACAGACCAGACCATCGGAAGCAGTAGTACAACCAGGGTCGTGGATCTGGGTGAAGGTCATGAAGAAAAGAAATTGGAGTCCTCTGAAGTGGGAAGGACCATTCCAAGTTTTACTGGCAACACCCACTGCAGTCAAGATAGCTGAATGTGTGTCCTGGATCCATTTGACGCACTGCAAACTGGTCAAGAACTTTGAACTGGACAAAAACATTGTTACTGTTATATAACAAGAACAAAAATGACCAGGTATAGAGTAAACAGGGATGCAGAACAACCTCAGAAAAATTGCATGATCATCCTGTTAGCTATACTGGTAACAATGATCTTTTTGCTGTGGCCTTTCCTTTTTTAGCCACACGAGTTGAACTGAACAAACGTGATGCGTTACTCATAGACTGGCATCCAAACTTTAACACTTACCAAGCAATTAAATATGTGTATGCTGAAACTTTTAATGTTTCGAACTGCTGGATTTGCACAGCTATACCAACAGCATATGGGGGATTATTAATGACTGCTGTCCCCCTAGGGGTCAATGAGACCTGGGAAAATTTGATTTTTGAAACTACACCTGTAAAATCACAAGACAAAATAACATTGTACCTACCTGTTACACAAAAAGGAATTGTATGTTTTTATAAAAATGACACTATTCAGGTGGGCTGGAGCAATTGCAATGTGACTGTTTCTTACAAATGTTATATTAAGGCTAATAAGGCAGAAACTATTTGCGATGCAAACTATGACTCATATTTTGAGAAAATGCAAAAAACTGTTAGTGAAATACAGCATAATCCTGTTCTTTTGAAGCAACTTTCTATCACTGATAAGAAAATGTTTCATGCAGGGCAAGCATATATCAATACTAAAGTAGAGAATTATTACTTTGTGTTTGGGAAAAAGGCATACAAATGGCTACCTGAGAATTGATCCGGCAGTTGTTTTTTGGGTTACCTGTTTCCGGCCATACGACACACTGCAGCTTTGCCTCGAGGGAAAATTCGAAACGTCAGAGAGGTCAGCAGTAAACCTGGAAATCCAATCAAGAGACCCGAGAATCCAATGGGATGAATCGAAGCAGGGTGGAGAAACCATAATTCTGTGAAGAACAAAGATAAACTAACACACATGGACTTGAGTGACACTATTATATCATGGGCAGGCATACCTCCTGCATATTGCGCAGTGAAATCGATTTGGGAGCTGAGAAAACTGTCCAACCTTCTCGAAGTTATGAGCAATGCAACTTTTTCTGCTCTCGAATTAGTGACTGATAAACTAAACGCTATGAGAAATGTGGTGCTTCAAAACCGCATGGCTCTCAACTTCACCCTAGCGGCGAGAGGAGGTACATGCGCTTTAATCAAAGAAGAATGCTGTTCATACATTTGAGACAATCAATATGAGATAAACGATCATCTTGAGGTGATCCAGCAAGTGTCAGCCATGACCAACCAGGCCCAAACCCCCTGACGGACCTTTTCCAGAATTTGTTTGGGGGGGGTGGGGTTCCATCCTAATGAACATCCTGATTGCCATTTGTGTGGGATTACTCCTATTAGGAGCATGCATTTGTTGTGGTATTCCCTGCATGAAAAAATTAATCAAAGATTTTATAGACATGTCAGTTTCTGAGACTTTGTATCAAAGTACTGAAACTGAAGAATTGTTGAAAAGTGAAATACTTTCATAAGTCTAAACTAAATGACTCTCTTAACTGCAAATCCAAAATGGAAGAGGTTAGGAGAAGAAGCAAACTGTTTATGCTTTTGAAAATAGAATAAAAAGTATTAACAGGGGGAAATGTCAGAAAAATATGTATTAATATATATGTTTAATGCTTATTAGAAGTTAAAAGGGTTAACACATTTCATTCTATTTTATGTACAGCTTAATCCTGTATGAAATTATAAGATGCTTTTTCAAACTGCAGTATGCTTTCTGAAATTGCAAGATGCACCCTGACCTAATATTTGCTAGCACAGCAAAATTCATGTTATGCCTTTTGGAAATGTATTGAGAAGCAGGTGATTATCTGCTAGGTCAGGAAAATGAATGAATAGTGAATGAATAGAACAATGCTGTTTTCTATAATGTGACTGAACTTGAACAATTAGCTCTGTTCGTGTTATGAGAACATGCACAGCTACAAAGGAACTAGATACAGTCAAACAATGATTGTTGAAGAAATGAAGTATAATCTGTACTTGCTTTGTGCTCAAAGTAGCCATAGTACCTTGAATGGTAACATAACATAGTGGAAAGTTGTATCCAACTGGTGGTCATCAAGGCCACGTTGTTTTTCTTAGGAAGTTTTTCATAAACTTGATAGTGCAAGCAGAAAATCATGGACAAACAGCTGCTATGAAGTAATGATGTTAGAACTTGTGATCTGTTATGTCAGCTTGGTAGGCAATGTCTTGTTAGAAAATGTATTTTACTTCCTGATTCTAGTTAGACAAACTCTGTATTAGCACGTTTTTGTCTCCTTGCTGCAAGATTAAAGTGCCTTAACTTGAACCTGCCGTGTATTGATCTTTTTGAAGTTTATTTTTCCTTTGACACATGGACAGCTAGGGTAAAGCTATATACTTGCCTATATGACAACTTCCTTCAGTTGGCTCTCAATTGACTCAGTGCACACATTATTGCTGATAGTGTAGAAATGGGCTGAGATTGATTGATAAGTGGGGGTTACAGTCAACAGGTGGTGAAGCAAAAAGCATAAACAAAGGGAAAAAGCTTCTAATGTTACTGATAAAACATATCTAAAATTAGAACATAAATCAACAAACCTGGTAGAAAAAAAGCAAAGAAACACAATAGGATTAAAAAGGTTACTAATTACTTCCTGTAGTCTAGGATATGGGGTTTGATTATTTGTGCCTCCATTTTGCAACACTAAACAAGTCAACAAGTCACTTAATAGTGCTTCCACCCCTGAAAATGAACACTCACATTCAATGGGTTTACATGGTTAAGAAATTAATTAAAAAAATGTAATCACTCCCAAACCCCCTAGTAGCAATGTACAGCCTCTTATCTATGCCTCCACCTCCCCTTGTGACAAGACCAAGTATCTCAAGTTTCTCAAAGGAGCTTTATTTGAATAAGTGCTTTCATCGGTTGACTTCATCAGATCCAGTTCAATCCATGTGCTTACACTCTTTTCAGAAACATTATTGGATAAGAAGCAGTCTTTGAAACTTATTTTTTATTTATTTTTATTTGTTGTAACTCTTTAGATCACTTACCAAGGGACCTAATATCATCAAGGTCTCAAGCACTATTGGGGCCCTTCTCTACTTTCAAACTAATCCCTTTAGATTTTAGTGCTACAGTACTAGTACAAAAAAGAAATAAAAAATTATGAAGCCAGAAAGTACAGATTAGTGGTTATAATGATAAAAAACATACATACATGTAATACATGTGGCTACGTACAATATCTGATACCCCTCCAGTACCAGAAAATAACATTCATATCATACTCTTAAGCAGACCTCTCCACTGTCCCTAACTTGAAGGAACATTCCTATTTTCAGGTCTGATTTACACCTGCATATGATGTACCTATTTTTGCAGGTATGTTCCTGCTTTCAAGCTTGATTTACCCCTTCACATAATTTTCTCTATCCTCCCTCATCACATGTGATTTTTGAAGTTGCCCAGTACATGTAAACCCACACTACATAACTAATTAAAGTTGCACCAATAATTTAAAGAAAGAAGACACATGTTTTACATTTTCCTTTTTCAGAAGTAAAAATAAAAAAACCTTGTGTTGTAGAATTTTGCTATAAAGTTCACCAAAGTCTACAGATTTATTTATTTATTTTACATTTGTTGACCGGGTAGTCCAACTGGATTAATGTCCATTTTCAGTGGAGGTCCGGGGAGAAAAGCTCCAAGGTAAACAGATAAGTAATAACAAAGAAGGCATATTACCAAGGTAGACAGATAAGTAATAACAAAGAAGACATATTACAGATGAGATATTTACAAATGACATAAGCAGACATGAAATAGACAATATCACAAGTTTGAGTTACCCCTGATAACAGTCAGGGGAAAAAATAACAGTAATTTGATTAATAGATTATATACATTCATGGTGAGAGTTAGCCAGGCTTGTTACAGTGGCAAAGCCAGTTTAGTGCCAGATGATGTTTGAGTTTAGCTTTGAATTGGGATGGGGGGGAGAGCAAAGTAATGCTAGCTGGAAGGAGGTTCCATGCTTTGCCTGTAGGGTTTGCAAAGAGGGATTCACCAGCTACATTGTTAATTTTAATTGTCTTAATTTGTAGTCTGTTTGAGGATCGGAGCAGTCTTGGATTGTTGTTGGGGGTGATCATATTTTTTAAGAGCTGGTGTGTTATCTGGATAATAGAGGATTTTATTAGCCATAATCAAAAGGTTATATTGGATTAGACTGGGAAGTTCTAGCCATCCAAGCTGTTTAAGGTTGATGCAATGGTGTGTTCTAAAAGGTAGGCCAGTGGCAAACCTGGCAATGTGGTTGTAACAGATTGAGAGTCTATTAAGTACAGTTTTATTTAGATTAGAGAGAAGGGGGGATGCATATAAAATTGTTGAAAGCAGGTGGGAGCGAGCTATGGCAACCAAAGCCGGAGGGGTTAGGAAGGCTTTTATTCTATACAGTGACTCTAGTTTTTTATTGATGGTTTTGATCGTTTGGTTTACATGAAGGTCAAATTTTAGATTATCAATTATTAATCCTAACAGTTTTGTAGAGGAGTCGGGTGTGATTATTGTGCCATCTTTTGCATTTATGGTGAAGGTAAATGGTGTGGACCTTTGTGTTGAAGAGAATAACAGCATTTTAGTTTTTTTGGGGGGCTTTAGCAACAATCGACGTTCAGAGATCCAGGTTTCTATACTATTAAAGGTGGATTGGGTAACAGACCTTAATTCTGAGGGAGATGTGGCTGAGCAAATCAGGGTGGAATCATCAGCGTATTGGATATAGCTGACATTTGGGATGACTATATGTAAGTTGTTTATAATGATAGAAAACAGTAGGGGTCCTAATGTGGAGCCTTGTGGCACTCCAAAGGTGTTAGGTAACAGGATGGAGAGCTTGTTCTGCCAGAGGACAGCCTGCTGCCTCACACTGAGGTAAGATTTAAACCATTGAATGGCACTGATATTGAAACAGAAAGATTGCAGGGTGTGAATCAAAAGTTGGTAATCCACCATGTTAAATGCCTTTGAAAGATCCAAGAAGAGGGATGAGGAGATTTTACATTGTCTTTTTGATAATGTACTTATATTTTTTTCTCTCATTTTGTCTTTCTGTTTTTCAGACGTATGTTTCTGAGTAATGTCCCACATTCTTACTGGAAGCAGTAAGATTTATGTGCTATTTGATATTCAAATATTATGCTAATTAAATATCTGGATTTTTGGCTGGATGCACATACTTTTCAAGGGCCTTTGTATCTATTTTCAGTGTCTGCTGAAGTATGCTGCTAAGCCCCAGCTATATGTGTGTGTGTACTTTGTAACATCTTGTGGAGGGTAAAAGCCTTTAAATGTATGTGAAGTACTTGTGCCTGTAAAAATTCTCAAATTTGCACATCAGGTTAAAAATGATACTGAATGTATTATGAAATGAGCCGAAAAATTAACTGCCAATTAGGGTTGAAGAAAAGACTGTAACCTGGAGAAAGAAAACAGGCATTTTGGCCCACCTCATAAGTAATGGTATCTCATCCAGGGACAGGGAGGTCATAACATCCCTGTTTTCTTCCCTTATAAGGCCAATTATTGAGTACAACACCCCATTCGGCTTGTACCTCGCAAAGCACATGCAGCAGCTTGAGAGACCACAGAGGTTCCCCACAGGAGAATCCAGGGCCTCAAAAATCTACCATACACAGATAGGCTTAAAGCCCTATCCCTTTAATCTGTTTCATACAGACTCCTCAGGGGTGACCTCTGTCTGGCATACAAGGCGATCTCGGACTCCGCCTTGATGGGACTGCTGCATATCCGCAGGTCAAGCTCCACTTGAGTAACCTGCACACGTGGCCTCAACCTGGTCTGTGACATCAATAGGACTTGCTGGCGGGAGACTCCCTCATCTATGGAATAGACTCCCTCTCCACGTCAAGCACAGTACTTCTTTACCCCTTTTTAAGTGCAATCTGCATAACTGGATGGGAAATAGAAAATGCATCCCTGAGATTCCACCTGTGTCCCTGCTGGACAGGGGCATTGGGTGCTGATTTGTCTATGCATGGGCTAAACTCTTGGCTAGGCTTATAAGGGCCTCAGGGCCAATAGCCTAGTAACTTCCTATGATCCTATGATCAAGTAAAAGTTTTATCATTGGGTAGAGCAGTAGCTCTGTTTGATGATTCATGGCCATCAAATTGGACAGTCCATTTGGGATCTACTGTGGATGTGACCTGAGGAATTTCAGGCAAATAACTTGTGTCAAGTGGAAAGGAAGGCCTAGCCAAGGTCTGCAGCTGTGACCTTTATTTGACAGTCTGTTGCAGGAAGTTCTGTGTGGGACTGGGCCTATATAGTGCAGTTACTTCTATGGACTGTGGACCTTATATCTTAGGTACTAGTGTGAAGTTTACTGAGAAAGGGCAAGTGGGCTATCTGTTTGGATGATTCTTCAAATACACCTGTGCTTTTATATATTTGTACTTCTAGTGTTTTTTAAGATTTGACAAAAGAGGTGTGTGTACAGATAGTCTGACCAGGCCAGGATAGTAATAGTTTCTTTGTATTCTTCTACTGCCCAGTGATTACCCTGTTTGAGCTAGTTTTCTTGTGGACTTGTGCAAGCCACAGGCATGTTCACTACTGTTACCTGGTGTGTGTGTGTGTGTGTGTGTGTGTGTGTGTGTGTGTGTGTGTGTGTGTGTGTGTGTGTGTGTGTGTGTGTGTGCTCATTGAGCTGAGAAGAGTTTGATTCTCCTGTTGTAATGTTTTGCATCCACAACCATAGAAAGATTATTAAAAGCCTTGGTAGACACTAAGGAAGAGAATAATCAGACACTTGTGTAGTTGGAACAGCAGTCAGTGGACCTTGCTAATGTATCCCCAGAACTGTACCTAACCGTAAGAAGGTAAACAGATGACAATAAGGCATATCTAGTGACATTCAACAGGCATTCCACCCAATACAACTGGAGCAAATTCAAAAGGTATGCACCTAAGAGAACTTGGACAAAATTATTTTTTCCTAATAGACAGGAGAAGTGTTTAAGTGATTTGCCACAGTTTTAAAGTGTTCTGGTTTTGTTTTGCTTGTGTTGCAATAGCAAAATTACTTACCATAGTGATAACTGATACATGTGTTTCTGTGGTCTAATTATTTATTTTCTAGCTGAAATTGTCACAAAAGAGCTTTGGCTGGAATACTGACATTTCTTTTCTGTGATACTGCCATCACAGTGTGACATCATTGTAGGTAAACAATGCTAGAGTAGAACTGCAAATATTGAAGAGTGGCAGGCTTTCTTCAAAGACTTAGTTTTATTTTTTTTCCTGGACATCAGCTGTGACAGGATAAAAAAGCAGTGTAAATGCACTTACATTCAGTTTTTAAGGCATTTCTGTTAAACTTAGGCAATGGTGAAATAAATTGCATCTGTGTCTTACACTGCTCAGAGCCTCATGCTTGTTGCAGTTCATTTTTTAAAAATAGTGTTAACAGTGTGCTTTGATTTGTGGAAATAGTTACTCACTTGTGCATTATTTTCAAGTTTGTAAGCCAAGATATGATGTTAGTTGTGCTATGTAAACACCTCAACTGCTGAGAATATTGCAGAATGTCTCTGAATGGGTTTTCACACACACCAGTGGACCTTTAACATAATACCACTGCATACTTCATACATGACTCCCATGTACACAACACAAGCTTTCATTATTCCACCCTCTCTCTATTACTCTCCAAATAGTTTCAGGAATAAATTTGCTCCCTCATAAACTGCACTATGTACCTGACCTACAATTTTGTGTTACAATTTCTTCAGGAAAAAAGTTCACATTACATACAGATGAATTTAAAATAATGCACTGAATTTCATTCCTTTGCTCAAGACGTAATGGATGTGTGTGTGTGTGTGTGTGTGTGTGTGTGTGTGTGTGTGTGTGTGTGTGTGTGTGTGTGTGTAACGATGTGTGAAACACAGCTTCTGTGAGGATCATTACAGAGTTCATTCCTAACTATGTATCCACAACTAATTTTCAGACAGATCCATACCACTCACTAACATCCTCCCCTACACACCAAACAAAACACTTTACCTGTACACATACTGTTGCCACTCAAAACATTAACAAAAATAACAGTGCAAAACTGTGAACCAACAGTGATAACAGTAAGTGCGACCACCAAATGAAAGCAATGCAATCAGTTTAAAATATATACATATTTCATTTAGTAATCAGCAGCAAAAGAAATTCATTATAAACTAACAGACCGTATACTATTGATGATTTTCCAAACACATTTCACTGTGGTATGGAGGAAGCCACACAGCCTCATCATCAATTTTGGTGTCATCTGAACTTCCTGCTGATCTCAAATAAGGATTATCACTGTAAGGATTGATTGATTGATTGTGATTGATTGATTGATTGATTGATTGATTGATTTATTGCATTTGTTGGCCAGGAAAGCCAGACTGGGCACCGAGTCCCCTTTTCAGTGGAGTCTCAGGGAGAAAAGCTCCAGATGATACACATTAGATAAAGATTTATGAATTCAAAGATGGCTGCCATTCTGTGAACACTGCTGAACTACATCTCTGCATATACCCTGAATAAATCTAAACTTTAAATTGTTACTAGGAACTTTTTAACACTAAATCTTCAACAGAACAACTACAACTTCATTTAATTACCTTGTAGGAAGAAGAAAATCCGAAAATTAATACATTATTCAACAGGATTATAATAGATTAGCTAACTCTGACAAGGTAACTAAACAAAGGCACCATGTGCTCTATACACTTTAAACATCTGTACTGTACAAGGATGTTGAAAGAGGGAAGAAATATGGACACAACCACTACCAAAACAAAACTTTCAGAACTGCGGTCACCGGAAAAAGACGTGAGCTCTTAAAAGCAAAAAGTTACTAGACTACAAGAGCAACAAAAGCCAGAGACTAGAACTGAACCAGTTCAAACACTGAATATGGAGGATATCAAAACTGCCTTATTACCCATTCAAGAAGCTCTGAAAGAATTAACTAGCCAGATACAAATGTTTGGGAACTCTTGCAACCAATTACTTGAAAGAATGGAAAAATCTGGAGCTCAGATTTTGGAAAATGACAAAATAAATCTACTAGTAAAAAAACAAGTACACATGATTCGGATTATTCAGGCTATTCAAAGCATAATCACTGACTTAGAAGCAAGATCCAGGAGGAATAACATCATTATTAGAGGAATTCCTGAATCTGTACAATACAATGACTTAATCCCATCTATAACACAAATATTTGCAGTGCTCCTAAATGATTCTGACATGGCAAAGCAAATCATTATTGAAATAGCACACAGAGCTCTGAGAGAACAACAAGTTTCAAATACTCCAAGACCTGTATATGCTAAACTTCTTAATTATCAGGATGTTAGCAAAATACTTGTAACTGCTAAAAAAAGTGGTGGAAGTATCATGTGGGAAAACAGCAAAATCTCTCTGGCTCAAGATTTACCTTTGCAAATCAGACAAGCAAGACAGTCCTTGTCTCCTTACTGCAGATTTCTTATTGATAAACAAGTCAAATTTCAAATGAAATATTCAAATATATTAACTTTCACAGTAGATGGGATTAAATACTCTGTTTCTAATAAAAATGAAGCTAAAATTACGTTTTTGAAGGTTTTTAAAAATGTACCTGCTTCTGAGACTTGAACTGTATTCTCGTTGGGACTGTCAGGCTGCCTGAGGCTGGATCTGCTGATTACTGTGGCTTGAGGTCTGGATAATCCTTTGTCTTCTTTTGAAATGCTTTAGGCCTCTCCTGGATTAATAGGGTTGCTGTTTTTTGTTATTTTCGACGACCTGCGATTGTTTTCCAAAGTTTTATGGCTTCCACGAGCTGTCTGCATCGACGAGAAGACAGGAAATGCCTTTAGGACTGTCGAGGGGATGGATTTCGATGTGACACTTCCAGAAGTCCGTCTGTAATAGCGGTCCCCCATCGCGAATATTCTGCATGGTTTCTAGGCTTAGAAGCCTGACAGGACTTGTTTTTAACCCTGTAAGGACATTTTAACAGCAAGTAATGTACTGTTTTGTTAATTTAAGCACAAAGGAACATTTTTATACACTGGTTAGTTAGTTAATAATTTAAACCCTTTCCTATATGGCAGATTAAAAGGTTTTATGTAGTACTGTTAAATATAGGGATTTTAGTACATCTTGCAATTTTATAATATATAATATAGCCTATAGAGTATATAGGTGAGTTATAGTATCTATATATAGCATGCTAATCTTAACTACTAAAAGCTTTGTACAGTAATGTTATATCTTTAATATGATTTCTTTTTTCTTTTCAATAACAATTGAGATGTAGATAACAGTAGTGTTTGTTTGTTTGTTGGGAATGTTTAGAATAGGCTTTGTAATAGTTAGGTCAGTTAATATAGGTCTTAACTATAGGATCTTTTTAAGGTTTTTTAATTTAAGATTTTTTTGTTTCTGTGTGTTTTTGACCCTTTTAGTCCTCTATGTTATGCAAGACCTATGTATGTCCTGGTCCGGGGTTAGAGTGGGTAGGCACTGGTATAGGACGGGATGTCAAGAATGCTTCCAAATTATGTACGTTTTTCAACCTATTTTACCTTTCCCTTTTGTTTTCCCTTTTAAACCTTTACTTTATAATAATTATTTGAATGTGGGAAGTAGACTCATGGAACGTTAAAGGGCTCCAGAACTTAAAGAAGAGGAAGTTAATTTTACACTTATTGTTGCAGGCTAGGGCGATGTTTATATTACTTCAAGAAACGCATTTAACTAATGATCAATGGGTTGATATCCAAAAGAGAAAGTGGATTAGATAAGTAATAGCCTCAGAAGGAAAAACTAACAGTGCTGGGGTAGCTACAATTATTAAAAACAAATATAAGGGAAAGATTTTAGACTCTAAGGCAGATAAAAATGGCAGATGGTATTTTGTTGTTCTTTTAGCTACCCAGTTTGATAAACCAATCTTATTGTTAAATGTTTACGCACCCTGTAATGACCAGCATCTATTCATAACATCATTATATCCAATTTTGACACAATATGACAAGTATTATATAATTATTGGAGGAGACTGGAATTCCTATCAGAATCCGAAGTTGGATAGATCTTGTCCACAAAGAGCATTTAATAAACAAGTGGTATCAGTATTAAGTGATGTTAAGGAAGACTTTCAACTATATGACCCTATTCAGTATTTAAATACTGGTAATAGTATAAATAATTATACTTTTTACTCCCCGTGTCATAAAATGTGGTCCAGAATAGATTTCTTTTTGATTTCAAAAATAATGGTTAACCTGGGACCCTTAGTGATTACACATGCACGATACGCATCAGATTATTCAAAAATTTCATTAAGTTTTGCTAAAGATTCAATGGAGGTCCAGCGGCAAAAATGTTTTAACTGGTCTCTTAACCCAAATTTGTTGAATAAGGAGGAAATAGTGCAGGAAATTATGGGTCATCTTAAAGAATTATTAGATAGATTAAAGAAACAACAAAGTGTACCGGACATTGATTGGGCGACAGTTAAAGCACAAATAAGAGGGATCTTTTTGCAAAAGGCTCCATACTATAAAAAATACAAAATAGAGATATTCAAAAACTAGAGGCAAAAATTAAGACACTTGAACAAGAATTGATGCAAAACTTTAATACTCAAACAGAGGTGGAACTACTTAAATGTCAAAAAGATCTCTTTCTAATACAAAATCGTAATTTGATGTTTCAGGAACATAGAATGTTAGTGAGGTATGCCAATCATGTGCAAACACCATCAAGGGCATTAGCTAGGATAATTAATCAGTCGAGAACAGCAGTACAAATTTTGGAAATACATTTTAGAAACACAACTTATTTTAGAACTGAAGATATTATAAATGTCTTTGAGCAGATATATACTAATATATTTGGTGAGCATAGTGATTTATTGCCCCATAGAACTAGCAAGAAATTTTTACAAACTATTAAATTTCTGAAAATAGAAGACAGTATTCAAAGTGACTTGATTAAACCAATATCTGAAGAAGAAGTGATATATACAATTCAACATATGAAATCGCACAAGTCACCAGGTCCTGACGGTATGACGGTGGAATTCTATAAGAAGTTTGACAATATCTTTGGCAAAATACTCTCATGTGTCTTTAATTATATAATTAAGAATAAAATTAATGATCCCCATCTTAATGCTTCAAAAACTATATTTATACTCAAACCTAATTCTGATTCTCAAAACCCTGACAATTATAGACCAATTTAATTAATAAATGTAGATATGAAAATTTTAACCTCTATTATAGCTAATAGATTAAAAAAAGTAATGCATCATACAGTGTCTAGTGAACAGGCTGGCTTTATGGCAAATAGACAAACTAGTGATAATACATTTACACTACATACCTTAATAGCTTATGCTAAGCAGAAGAACCTTAACATGTATGCGCTTACGGTTGATGCGCAGAAAGCTTTTGACAGGGTTGATATAAACTTTTTGTTTGAAATTTTACCATATTTTAATATTTCTCATGAGTTTGTTGAAGTGTTAAAAATTCTATATACTAATTATTATACCACACTCTATATAAACAGCAACTTTTCTAAAAGAATACCAATCAAAAATGCAACACATCAGGGTTGTCCTCTGTCTCCTTTATTATTTAATATATATATATATTGAACCTTTAATTCCTATACATTAAACAGAATACATACCACAATGCCCCACTAGTTTATGGAACAAAAATATCAATGGCAGCGTTTGCTGATGATCTAAATATTTATTGTACAACTCCAGTCTCAGACACTAAAAAGATACTAAAAGCAATAGAGAACTTTTCAGAAATTTCCAACTATAAAATTAATCTTAAAAAAACTAGTATTTTCCCATTGAGAACTCCCAAACCCTTTTCACTGCTGCCTCTGGTGGGACAAATAATGTGTAAAGATAACATTAAATACTTGGGCATTGGCTTCGCTACGGATGATAAGGATTTTTATGTTACTAATATTAAAACAGTTTGGGATCAAATAGTATCTGATTTAGGGAGATGGAAGAATTTACGATTACCAGTATTATCAAAAGTATCAATTATTAAAATAATGTACCACCACGATTATTATATATTTTCAGATCTGCTCAGGTTGTAATTTCAAAAACATTTTTTAAATGGATTCATAAAGAATTAGCTAAATTTATCTGGGAGCCAAAGAAAACAAGGATTTCATATGAAAAATTAATGACTCCAAAACATAGAGGTGGATTGGAGTTACCAAATTTTGAAACTTACTATCTTATAGTAAACTCCAACAGGCTTCTAAGAATTGCTAATTATAATATAATCAGCACTAAATGGATACCTACCTGGGTAGTTCTGAATTATAAATATATTTTACATTTAAATATTAATCCTAAAGCCATGCCCTTTTTACCTAAAGAAACTTTGAAACTATATGGGATAATGGATCACATTAAACTATATGTAACGTCTTTACAAACCTTATTTCAATCATTAGATCTTGCTCAATATATGATGGCTTATCAACCCTTTCATAGAAACCCTAACCTGAGACTAAATAAAAAACTAATTGATCCTAAAGAATTCCCATTAATTTCTGTATTGTTTTAATTTTGAATGGAATATAAAAAAACAATAAAAATTATTATTGAAAAAAAAGATAAAGATTTATACATAGTGTAGATATTACAAAACAGCACTTTATAAGTGTACACATAGTCTAGTGAACAGTATAGAAAAAGTGCATTTTTACTCTAGTTAGTAAAGATATTTTGTAAAAGTATATACATGGCATAAAAATTAATTCTACAGTATTTTGAAAAGTCAGCATAGTAATGTTGTCATTGCATATAGTACAGTAAGGTACAGACACAGATTACTTTTTTGAGCTAAAGAAGGTGATCAGCATAATTCAAAATGCAGACATACATTTTAGTGCACCAGAAGCATCATATATATATATATATATATATATATATATATATATATATATATATATATATATATGTATCTATATATATAGCCCAATTGCCACAGTGGTACGGCGGTAGCATTGTTACCTCACAGCAAGAGGCTCTCCCATTCGATTCTCGGCTGAGCTTGGGAGTGCCTTCTGTTGTATACTCTGCATGTCCTCCCCGCGATTGGGTAGCATTTGAAAGACATGCGTGCCTAAATGGGTGTGCCTTCATTGAAGGTTGGGCGTCAAGCTGGCACCTCGGCATTTCGTAAAAATCTACTGCCAATCATTAGCGGACCCGAGTTCCGCTGTGGCAACCCCTTACCGGGAAAAGCCGAAAGACAAATGACAACAAGAACATATATAGATATATAGCCATAAATTGTAATAGACCAGTAGCATTGTATATATACAGACATAAATTTAAGTGGTCCGATAGTATTGTATAGTTCAGTAAGCAGCCTCATAATAACGACATAACATAGGTATAAAGTTGCAGAAAAGCAGCACCCTTTTATGTTTTAGGTTATTTTTGTATGATAGTCAGCAGCTGGTGTAGTAGACTAATGAGTGATTGAAGAACAAGAAAGACTAGAGGTAGCTGAAGGTGTGAAGAAGGAGTAGATGGAGGGGAAAAGAAGGTTCTATAGGTGAACATACGAAAGACGAAATGAGTGGGAAAGTGGGGGGTAGTAGTTATGGTGAGTGGGTGAGACTATAGAGAAAAAAGGTTGTGAGAAAGATGAGAGGGAAGTAGTTGAAGGGTAGGAAAAAGTGTAGAATTACCATTTAGTCTGGGGTACTTATCCAGTGGTAGTGCAGGGGCAAAGTCATTGATTCTGCAGGTGGGACTTTAGATTCTGTTTTTAATGTCTGAGATGTTGTTCTATTTTTAAAGCAAGAAGTATGGTGCTCAGTTTGAGAACAGACTGTTGCCAGTTGTATTGTTGGATTTAACGATGTGGGGATCAGCATTTAGGTTGAGCAAAGGAGTCTATTTGGTATGTATGAATGGATTAGAAATGGCAGAGGTGGACAGTTTGTAGATTTATAGATGGGGCTTTGAGTAGTCACAAGTTGGCAGTAAAATGGTATGTGGGGTAATTTGACAGTTTAGTTCTTTCAGTGCTAGGCAGTGGTGGAATTTTTGTGGGTGATTTACTGCAAACTTTTCCACTTTGTGATAAGATTGTTTTAGCTTTCAGAGCTGAGAGACTTATAAATTGGTAAAAATAATGACTGAGTAGAAACGTTTTGGGAGCGGCAGGGTAGAGCTAAATATTTTCTGATTTGGTCAGTGAGGAAAGTTTTGACTCTATATAGGGAACCCAATTTCTGGTGAGTGTTTTTTTTACTGTATGTTGGATGTGGTAGGCAAATTTAAGATATTGTCAATGTAAATGCTAAGCAGTTTAGTATGTGGGCTGTTTTCAATTTTATTGTTATTTGCTGAGAGAATATTAAAGGAAGGTTTCTTTTTTTTTTTAGAACTCCAACATCAGAAATTAAAACAAAAATTCAAAGGTCTGAGAACATTCCACAGAGAATTGCATACAGACAGAGCATCACATAATGAAAATGACAGAAAAAAAGAGGAAAATGGTTACAAATCATGGAACAAAGATGACAAAATCACACAACGAGGCATTACAACAATAAAACAACTATAAAGGAAAGAATAGTGATAAACCACTTTAAAAACCTGAATGAACATTGAGGGTACAGATTACACTGATTATGAAAAACTTAAAAAGGATCTTTTTACAAGGGATAAGGGTAATTTCTGAAGCACAAGCTGTACAATTTCACAAAATTTTGATGCTAATGAACCATTAAGAGGTCAGATGTGAAAAATAAAACATACAGCTATGATTAGATCCTAATGATAACAATAAAATGAAAAAGTTAGAAATTCTAGCAATCGGCATTTAAAAAAAAAACATTACCTAGTAATATGATAAAGTGGATATTGCAAAGTGATCCCAAGAATGTTGACAAGTTTGTAACTTAAGCAGAACGCTTATTAGTTAATGACAAATTGCTTTTAAATCTAAAGTTGCTGTAAGAAATGTGCAATCTTCTGTGAAACAAAAAGTAGCAAGTAATGAACCAACTTGTTTTGGACATGAAGGAAAAGAGTCAGCTGGAGTCTGTTTCACTAATACTAAGAATACTAGAATTAAAATGTGAAAAATCATATGAATGCAACAAATACAGCTGTTCATGAGGAAGGTGAAAAGGCTGACGCCAGGATTATTGAGTCAGCATTATATTACTGTATTGCAGCCAGAATTGATAAGCTGATAGAGAACTTAGGAAAAGCAAAATACATAACAACATTAGACGTGACAAAGGGATATTGGCAGACACTGCCTACTCCTTCTTCTAAAGAGCAAACAGATTGTGTAAACCCTGAAGGTTTATTCCATTACACACTGTTACTATTTGGCCTACATGACTCTCTATCCACCTTTCAGAGACTACTGGATAAAACACTGAAGGAAGGCATAGCCAACACCTGCGTCTATGAGATTTATTTGACTACTTGTTGCTGGAAGTGCTATATGGGATTGGGCCTATATAGTGGAGCTACATCTACAGACTGTGAGCTTTACTGCTTAGACACTGTAACTAGTGTAAACATTTGGTGAATTTGACTGAGGAAAACAAGTGGATTATCTTTTTATTTCATTCATCAAATAGACCTGTCTTTATACATGTTTGTGCCTCCATTGTTTCAAGACTTATATATATATATATATATATATATATATATAGAGAGAAAGAGAAGTTGGGAGTTGGCATAATGGTTAAGATGTTTACCTCACATACACAAGGGACAGGGCTTGATTCTCACCTTTAAAAGGGAAATTGGCTAGGCTTAAAATGAAGCACAAGGGCAGCTTATGGGTTGTGGGGTGGTATAATGGTTAATGTGTTTACCTCACAGACACAAAGTACAGCATTTTATTCTCACCTAGAGGACGTTGGCCAGGCTTAAAATGGCTCACAAGGGGAGCTAGCCCAGTACTTGCCTATGAACCTATGAACTTATATATAGATAGATAGATATACACATAGAGAGAGAGAGAGAGATAAACAGATATGTACAGGGTCTTGGGGAAGCCAGGGCCTAGACCAGCAGCCAGTAGATGCATAATACTGGCACTCGCTCTAAGCAGGGTGCCAGTCTATAACTGAATGAATATTCACTCACTTACTTACTCTTATAATACATGCAAATCTATGGGTAATTTGGAGAAAACCAATTCACCTACTACATGTCTTTATGAGGTGAGAAAAAACCTGATCACCCAAAGGAAATCCATATTGACACAGACTTCACAAAGTAGGCACCAAAGCCTAAGAAATCAACTAGAAAATCTCTTGCTGTGTAGCTGATGTGGCAACACCACTTGCTGCACTACACTAATGTTAAATAAATAAATAAATAAAATAAATAAATAATCACAAAAACACACACGTGCACACAACATTATCTTCTCTCATTCAGCTGTTCCCATTAGGGGTCGCCACAGCGGATCATCTATTTCCATTACTTCCTGTCCTCTGCATATTGCTCTGTCACACCAACTGCCTGCATGTCCTCTCTCACCACGTCCATAAACCGTATCTTAGGCTTTCCTCCTCTCCTCTTACCTGGTTGCTCCATCCTTAGCATCCTTTTCCCAATATACCCATCATCCCTCCTCAGCACATGTCCAAAATAACACAATCTCGCCTCTCTGACTTTTTCTCCAAACCGTCCAACCTGAGCTGGCCCTCTAATATACTGATTCCTAATCCTGTCCATCCTTGTCACACCCAGTGCAAATCCTACCATCTTTAACTCTGCCACTTCCAGCTCTGACTCCTGCCTTTTTGTCAATGCCACCATCTCCAACCCATACAACATAGCTGGTCTCCCTACCCTCTTGTAGACCTTCCCTTTCAGTCTTACTGGTACCCCTCTGTCACAAATCACTCCTGACACTCTTCTCCACCCATTCCACCCTGCCTGTACTCTCTTCTTCACCTCTCTTCCACACTCACCATTACTCTGAACTGTTGATCCCAAGTACTTAAACTCATCCACCTTCGCCAACTCTACTCCCTGCATCCTCACCATTCCTTTATCCTCCCTCTCATTCACACACATATTCTGTCTTAGTCCTGCTGACCTTCATTCCTCTCCTCTCTAGAGCATATCTCCACCTCTCCAGGGTCTCCTCAACCTGGTCCCTACTCTCATTACAGATCACAATGTCATCTGCAAACATCATAGTCCATGGGGCCTCCTGTCTGATCTCGTCTGTCAACCTGTCCATCACCATTGCAAATAAGAAAGGGCTCAGAGCTGATCCTTGATGTAATCCCACCTCCACCTTAAATGGATCTGTCACTCCCACTACAGACATCACCACTGTCACACTACCCTCGCACATATCCTGTACCACTCTTACATACTTCTCTGCCACTCCTGACTTCCTCATACAATACCACAACTCCTCTCTAGGCACCCTATTGTATGCTTTCTCCAAGTCCACAAAGACACAATGCAACTCATTCTGACCTTCCATATATATTTCTCTATCAGTCTCAGAGCAAACATCACATCTGTAGTGCTCTTTCCCGGCATGAAACCATACTGCTGATCGCTAATCATCACCTCCCTTCTTAACCAGCTTCCACTACTCTTTCCCATAACTTCAAGCTGTGACTGATCAGTTTTATCCCTTTGTAGTTACTACAACTCTGCACATCACCATTATTCTTAAAAATAGGTACCAAAACACTTTTTCTCCACCCCTCAGGCATCCTCTGACTTTCCACGATTTCAATAAACAATCTGGTTAATAACTCCACTGCCATTTCTCCTAAGCACCTCCATGCTTCCACTGGTATGTCATCTGGACCAACAGCCTTTCCATTCTTCATCCTCTTCATAGCTGTCTGTACTTTCTCCTTGCTAATCTGTTTCACTTCCTGATTCACTCTCCCCACATCATCCCACCTTCTCTCTCTTGTTCTCTTCATTCATCAGCCCCTCAAAGTACTCTTTCCATCTGCCCAACACTCTCTCCTCACTTGTGAGTATGTTTCCCTCACTATCCTTTATCACCCTTGCCTGCTGCACATCTTTCCAAGCTTGGTCCCTCTGTCTGGCCAATTGGTACAGGTCCTTTTCTCCCTCTTTAGTGTCCAATCTTTCATACAACTCTCCATATGCCTTATACTTAGCCTTCGCCACCTCTCTCTTTGCCATGCTCCTCATCTCCTTATACTCCTGTCTACTTTCTTCATCTCTCTGACAATCCCACTTCTTCTTCACCAGCCTCTTTCTCTGTATACTCTCCTGTACTTCCTCATTCCACCACCAGGTCTCCTTGTCCTCCTTCCTCTGTCCAGATGTCACACCAAGTACCTTTCTAGATGTCTCCCTTACCATCTCTGCTGTAGTTACCCAGCTATTTGGTAACTCTTCATTGCCCCCCAGTGCCTGTTTTAACTCTTCCCCGAACTCCACCTCACAATCACCCTTTTCCAACTTCCACAATTTAATCCTTGGCAATGCTCTCACACTTGTCCTCCTCTTCTTTATCACCAACATCATCCTACAGACCACCATTCTATGCTGCCTAACTACACTTTTTCCCCGGTCACCACTTTACAGTCTCCAATCTCCTTCAGACTGGCCCTCCTGCATAGGATATAATCCACCTGTGTGCATCTTCCTCCACTCTTGTATGTCACCCTGTGCTCCTCCCTCTTCTTAAAATACGTATTCACCACAGCCATGTCCATCCTTTTCTAAAAATCCACTATCATCTGACCTTCTGCATTCCTCTCCTTAACATCATACCTGTCCATCACTTCCTCATCCCCTCTGTTCCCTTCACCAACATGCCCATTGAAATTCGCTCCAATCACCAGTCTCTCACCCTTGGGTACACTCACCACCACTTCATCCAACTCACTCCAAAATTTTTCTTTCTCATCCATTGCACACCCAACTCGCAGAGCGTATGCACTAACAACATTCATCATTACACCATCAATTTCCAGCTTCATAAACAGCACTCTATCTGGCACTCTTTTCACCTCCAAAACACTCTTGGCATACTGTTCCTTCAGGATAATCCCTACCCTATTTCTCCTCCCATTCACACCATGATAGAACAATTTGAACCCACCTCCTATACACCTAGCCTTACTACCTTCCATCTGGTCTCTTGCACACACAATATATCAACCTTCCTTCTCTCCATCATATCAGCCAGCTCTCTCCCTATACCAGTCATATATATCAGATGCTGCTGGACTTGATATTTTACTACGACTCTACAGGCTATCTGCTACCACCACATGCTCCTAATGCATTTGACAACAAACTAAAATATGTTACTTGTTCTATTTCTTCTTTAACTATCAGAGGGGTACATAGAAGGAGACTGTCCTTTTTGAGGGGTAGGGGTGAGGAGGCATGCAGTGTGAGTGTGTGTATAGACAGGTCTATGTCAGAAGACCATATGATCGAATTTCCGAAAACTTGAACTTCAAAAAAAAAAAAAAAAACTCCACAAAAATCTACCTTTTTTATGTTTTTGCAGGGGGTCAAGCACCCCTGCACCCCCACACCCCCTGAAAGTTATATATACCAACTTTGAGATTGCACTACAGTGGGGAAAAGGGTACATTTCCCCATCCTCACTGAACTGGAATCTCCATTAAAAAGCTTTGAGTTTCAAAAACTCTTATCATATGGTCTCGACCATGTGAATTTTGAGTTTGTAAAATCTTAGTCTCCTGATAGGGACCCATATAGACTGTGTGTGTGTGTGTGTGTGTGTGTGTGTGTGTGTGTGTGTGTGTGTGTGTGTGTGTGTGTGTGTGTGTGTGTGTGTGTTAGTTATGTGACTGGACATTTTTCTCTTTCAATTCAATCCCAATCTAACGCCAGAGAGGTACACATTGTTTGTCTATGGGGTCAAGGGGGTAGGGAGGGAGGCACTAGTCCCTGCTATGATTTATGTATCCTTGCAAGCAGTTGATTTCTCACTTTGATGTAAAATACTATTTTGTCAGCTTTGAACACTAAGCCTGGAAAACTATTTATTTCTTCATTGAAAGCAAAAATAAGACTGACTGTTTTTTCTTAATCTTGATTTTTGTGCAAGTTACCTTTAGATCAAAAGGTTTTGAAAAAAAGCTGTGAAATGTACATTAAATCATTTAGAACCATGTGGTTTGTGAGAGCCTATTGGCTCACATGCTCTCAACTATATGTGGTTATTTCCTTAGCAGTTACTACACCTAGGGACTGTTAAAAGGATGCAGGTAAAAGCTAAAGTGTAAAACAATGTGTGAAAAAAGTAATTTGAATGTAGTGGAGAGGACAGGATACAGGAAAATGGAGGGGGACACAGAAGGGTGGTGGAGAAAAACAATAGAGAGCAAACAGTACTATGAAGTCCTTTTTTCTGGAGCTCCATTATATCTAAGGATGTCCTTGACTGCAGGGCCTTAGAGTACATTTAAAAATGGCAACAGCACTGCTCCAAACAGCAAAGAAATCTAAAGCAAGCTTTTTCTTTACTGGACCTCAGGCTCCTGGACACTCTTACAACAGATGTCAGAAACTGCTCCCATGATTTCAGAAACAAACTGCTTTCTTACTTGTAGAAACTAAAGCACTACTGGGGATTCCTGCTGGATGAGGAAAGTTAACCTATATTTTTTGTCTGTGATAGAGCTGCTTTCTGTTTTACCTCCTCTATTTTGTTTTCTGTTTTAAGAAATCAGGTTGCCCTGGTGTTTTTCTTCTATGTGGGAGATAGCCACTTAAATTATCTAGGCTGCACAGTTCACATTTTTTTCATTGGTTAATTGGTACTTAAATACACATTGAATTTCTAGCTCTTTGTCTTTTGCTGAAAAGATTTCAAGCTTGCGGAAACTAAAGCACTGCTGGGGATTCCCTGCTTGATGAGGAAAGTAAACATATATTTTTTGTCTGTGATAAAGCTGCTTTCTGTTTTACCTTCTCTGTTTTGTTTTCTGTTTTAAGAAATCTGCTTGGCCTGGTATTTATGTTCTACTAGGCTACACATTTCACATGTTTTTTTCATTGGTTAATTGTCTCTTGAATGATACTTAAATACACAGTGGGATTTCTATCTTTTTGTCTTTGGTTGAAAAGATTTCAAGCTTGCAGAAACTAAAGCACTGCTGGGGACTCCTTGCTGGATGAGGCAAGTAAACCTATATATTTTTCTGTGATAGAGCTGCTTTCTGCTTTACCTCCTCCATTTTGTTTCTGTTTTAAGAAATCTGCTTGGCCTGGTGTTTTTGTTCTATGTGAGAGATAGACACTTAAATTATATAGGCTACACATTTCACACAGTTTTCATTGGTTAATTGTCTCTTGAGTGATGCATAAATACACAGTGAATTTCTGGCCCTTTGTCTTTTGCTGAAAAGATTTCAAGCTTGCAGAAACTAAAGCACTGCTGGGGATTCTCTGCTTGTATTTCCCACCCACCTTCCCCTTTGTTGATCAACTTTTTAAACCTGGTGGTTTTTAAGCTGCCCGCACCTACTGTAAATTGAGCTTAATAAGCTCCTCCATTTTCTATACTATTGTTGCTATATTGAATTATTTGTCTTTCCCTTTCCTTGTATTGAAAAAGTGCATGTTGCTTCTCATTGTCTGTTCTACTCCTTTACTGTGCTTTTGCATTGGGAGGACTGGGATTGTTTGTCTGGTAGTAGGCATTTGCCTGGTCTGTCTGTCTGAGTTGGAAAATGCACAAAAGGGCTTTAAGTATTTTTTTGCACTTCTCTTATATACTGTGACTGTGCTTTAGCAGTTTTTAAAAAACTTTTCTGTCTGCTGCTGCTTTAAGTAGTTAATTGCACTGTATTACTTCATATCTGTTAGTTGTAGGGCTGTTGTAGGTAGTTTGTCTGGTTTTGTTACACTTAGCCTCCAAACTGGCTACTCTACATTAAGATGGTGTTTTTCTGTACACTTGTGGCAAAAGTATGCTAGTCTACTGCATTTAACTGTTTTACTGCATTCATTTTAACCTTTTTTGACTGTTTGTTCTGTCTGTGCCTGCTTCATTATCTGCACTGTAATATTATTTAGATAGCATAGACTAGATCCAAACTTCCTGAATCTAGCCTGCTTTTCATACACTTGAACTCAAATCCAACCATCTTACATTAAGAAGGGCTCCCTGCACCCTTGTGGCAAAAGAGTGTGGAGTCTGAGCTGGGAATTGCTGGTGTAAGGATCATCATGTAATTTCCTATTGGCAGACTAGTTTAAAACTATTTAATTTCACCTGTATATAACTCTCACATTTGCATGGGTTTTGGCTCAATTATTCACAGCTGCTCTGTGTTTGGCATCCTTTGCCAGAAGTCTAGAGTGTTTGTGCTTGAATCCAAGTCATCCAAAGCTAAAAATAAGAAATTAAGTTTACTTTGAACTTTATCTGCACTTTTTCAACAGCATTTAACTGTTTCACTGCATCAATGTGTGCCTTTCTGACTGTTTTTTTCTGTCTGTGCCTGCTTCATTATTATCACTTGTTTTGCACTGTAATATTGCTTAGCTAACATAGACTAGATCCAGACTTGCTGAATTTAGCCTGCTTTTTATACACTTGAACTCAAATCCAGCCATCTTACATTAAGAAGCACTCCCCTGCACCCTTGTGGCAGAAGAGTGTGGATATAGCCTTGTCTGAGCTGGGAATTGCTGGAGCAAGGATCATTGTGTGGTTTCCTACTGGCAGACTAGTTTAAAACTGTAATTTTGCCTGTATATAAGCCTCACATTTGTATCTAGCTGGGCACCACACAATGGGATGAGCGATGCCCTGTATAGTAGCAAACTCCTAGAAACTATTTTTTCCCTAGGTGTTTGTCAGTTGAACCCTCCCAACCTTCCCTGCTATACTGCAGGCAACTCAGCTGAGCAGTGAGCAGAATCACCACACTCTTTCACCCCTAATCCTCAACAGAATAAGCCCCTTTTTTAGTTAGTTGAGTTGGTCCCAGAGCAAAAGCTAATCCAACTTGTCCACACCCCAACTAGTACTTAAAGTTTAAACTGCTATAATGGGCAGCCAGTTTCCCAACATTTCACCAGCTAGCCTGATTGACATGGGCATCCTAGGGCAATATAGTAATTGTCTCATGTATACTGACAACCACTTGCTCCTAAAGTAGACAAACACAGTATGTGAGGAATGTAACTATACCATGAAGCTGGAATCAATCCTCTCATGTAACAGTAAACAAGACATCAAACAAGTTATCAGCACACACACCTTTACATCTTTCCTCTCATACAAGACAAGGTCAAGTCACATGGACCCACCTACGCGGAGGTACACACTAAGAGCCTATCAAAGGCCCAGAGACCTCCCAAGCGCAAATAGATCACACATATTGGAACATGAACAGACTCCACTTCACACAGCAACACACATACAAGTGCCTCAACAAATAAGCTCCTAAAGCAAAACACCTCAAAACCTAATGTCTGGGTCATAGGCAATTCCATAGTGAGGCAGACAGATGTCCCTCTCACCAGGCTGGACAAGGAGAAAGTCATGGTTAGCTAGGATCTGTCAAATCACACATGCGCTGAAGTCACTCAACAAGAATTACCGTTATGACCTTGTCATAGTATGCTTTGGAGTGAATGACTTGAGACATACCTCTCTGGACTATATGAATTGAAACATGACTGAACTCTCAGATTATGTGTCTCAGGCAGGTATGTCCTTACCACTAAGCATCATTTTACCTTCACCCAGAATGATGTCACAATACAGACAAAAAATGATTGACTTCAACAATTGGCTTAGCTTTTGGTGTCAGTCCAAGTAGAGCCAGTATCTGTCAGCCTGAGAAGACATGGTTGACACACCATGCTGCTTTGCCAGAGATGGTCTTCACCTGTCTCCTCTATGCTTTTGGATACTGGCAAAGATACTTGCCTCCCCCATAGTGCCTTTTTTAGGCAATGTCAAAATTAAAAAATTCCCGACATAAAGAAATCCACTTGAGACAAACTCGGGGTTATGCTGCTTAATGATAGGAGCCTCAACAGAAAACTGCACTCCCTGGAAACACTCCTCACCTTGGAAGATGCTGACATATGTGCAGTTACGGAGACTTGGTTCAAGGCCACAAAGGGCACCCCAGCCGTACAGGGCTATGCCTTCCACATGCTCAGACCCTAAAACGAGCATGAAAGAACCAAAGGTGGAAGTGTATCCATCTTCATTAAATCCAAATACACCTCAAGAGTGGTTAAACTGTATGACTCCCTAGAACTACTCCAGGAACAATCAAATATAAGTAAAACACCCTGCCACATCATTGCTAGCTACAGGTCCACATCATGAGTCAAGAGAAACACAATGACTACCTGGACTTACTAGACTCACTCCCTATACAGCCAAACACTGTTCATGGGAGATTTCAACTATCTTCCGTAGACTGGACAACATACATGAGTAGAGATGTGATCTCCCTGAGGTTCCTGGACTTTGTTAATTCAAATGCTCTGGAACAGCTAGTCTGCACTGCTACAAGGGTCTCCAATGTCCTGGAGCTGGTAGTCACCAATATGGGGGGGGGTCACTGCACTATCCCCTGTGTGTTTCCCTCCTTGGTGAGGTCAGACCATATATCTGTCTTGTTTGAAGTAAAGATCAGACTGGACACCCCCACAGGAGCAAATAAACCCTCCTGTTAACACAGCCAACAATGACTCCTATGCAGAGGAGTACACAAATGCACTGTATAGACATTTAAACAACTGTATAGGCTCAGCTGTACCTATCAGGATCAAAACTAGGTCCTTCCAAAGAAACAGGCTACCCTGGTGGATCACAAGTATAAATAGGTTATGTATAAAAGGAAGAAACTGCTATCCAAGAACAAGAGGAAACTTACTCACCAGCAGAAGAATACCCTCCACCTCTTGGACAAGTCATCTAAAGCTAATTATGAGGTTAAATTAATATCTCTAGCTAAAGACAGTCATAAGACTTTCTTTAACTACATCTGAAGTATTAAAGGGAATGCCCAGCTATGTGCCAAACTAATTGTGGATTGTACTACTCACACTGACCTTGAAGAAACTGCCAACCTGCTTTCAGACAGATTTGGCCTAAATTTCACCCCTTGTCCCCACCAAACACACCCCAAGGCATAACTGTCATCAGTCCACTACCTAGTATCTTCAAAGAACACATCATATCCTCCCTTTCCAAGGCTAAAAACACAGCCTCCATAGGACCAGATAACATTCCAGGCTGCTTACTTAATCTAAAACAAGACCTAGTGGAACCACTTGGCACTCTCTTCAACCATAGCCTGAGCACTGGCTTTATTCCAGCAGAATGGAGAGCAGCAACAGTAATCTCCTTATACAAAGGGGGTCCATCAACCAGCCCTGGGAACTATAGGCCCATAAGCCTTACAATCCTTATCTGCAAGGCCATGGAAAGAATCATCATGGACCTTATCAATAAGGACATAGACAACCTCCAAACTCTTGACCTGACCCAGTTTGGCTTTGTTAAGGACAGGTCTTGCTTATTAAACCTGGTAGACTTTTTTGAGAATGTCACCAAAGCCCTGGATGAGGACAAAGCAGTACATATCACCTATCTTGACTTAACAAGGCCGTCGACACAATCCTCCACTCAGGTATCATTGTGAAACTCTCTCAGCTGAGGATTAACCTGTATATTATTAGATGGGTGGCAAACTGGTTCACTGATAGAATGCATATTATCAAAGTTGGGGATTCCACTTCCACAAGTAGACAAATTACCAGTGGTGTACCACAGGTATCTGTGCTGGGCCTTCTACTATTTGGAATTTACTTCTAGAACATCCAGGCAAAAGAAGATGGCCTGTAGCTTGCCAAGTTCTCAGATGACTGCAAACTAGGTGCAATAATTGAGTATTCCATTGATGTTAACATATTACAAAATGGGCTAACACAGACTAATGATTGGTGCCAGAGTCATGGTCTAAAACTAAATACAAAAAAGTGCATTGTTATTGCCTTTGGCAAAGAAGTGGCCCCTGCAATTTACATTATAGATAGTACCACCCCTAAGTGCAAACACGGTCATGAGAGGCTTGGGAACACAGGTTGACATCAATTTAAACTTTGATCACCATGTCTCCACAGTGGTAAGGAAAGGCTTCTAGATTATGCATCTCATAAATAAGCGCATCGCATCCAAGACTAAGGATGTTATAACTCTTCTGTACTTGATGCTCATCAGACCACTAACTGAGTACAATGCTCGCTTTTGCATGTACCTCACCAAACACTTGCAACAACTGGGGAGACCACAGAGGTTTCTAAGCAAGAAAATTGAGGGCCTCCAAAACATGACCTACATGGAAAGACTGAAGACCCTGTTTCTGTACTCTGTATCTTACAGTCTACTGAAAGGTGACCTTTGCCTGGCTAACAGAGCAATCTCTGACCCTACCCTGATGGAAATGCTGCATATCCGCAAATCAAATGGGACAATAGTCACTCACTTCAGGAAGCTCAACCTAACCTGTGGCATAAACAGAACATGCTGGAGAGACAGATATGTCTCCCAGAGATTGCCACTCCTCTGGAATAAACTCCCACTTCACATGAGGCAGAGCTCCTCAATGATCTTATTTAAGTGCAACCTTGACATTTGGTTGGGAGACCATAAATTCACTCCTGGGGTGGAACCTATGTATGTCCCTTATGGACGGGCAGTTAGTGCCAATCATTGATTCACTCTGCTAACATCGACCATCTAACCATTGTCAATTAGGGAACAATAGTATTACATGGCTAGGCTTGTTAAGGCCCTAGGGCTATTACCCTAGTAACCTCCTATGAACTGAAGGGGCACCCGTAACTGCTTCCAGAAAACTTTCCATGTACATTATAATAATTAAACTTTAACTGCTACCACTATGACATTCAGAATTGTCACCTTCTTGTCACCTTTCAGAAGCTCAGCTTTGATAAGTTTGCCTAGTAAACCTGTACAATTTGCAAGTTTATAGATAATGTGAATAATTGTATAATGGTCTGTAACACTGGTAATCCCCAGACAGTGCATGAAACAGGTTCCTTGGGCTAACCCCATTACCCCAGTCAACAACATTCAAAGAAAGAAAGAAACAAATAAATAACTAAATAAATAAGTATGCTTCTTGAGTAGCAGCAGTCTGTGAAAATCTGGACAGTTGAGAGGTATGCTGAAAACACAGTAGGCTTAAGTCATTGTTTATATCTTTATTGGAAAGGTTTCTTCCTTCTTGCGTGGTGATTCCTCTTAACCAACCTCAAAATCTGTTATTATTGCAAAGTGTACATTCTTATGAAACCTAGTGTTCACATCTTAGTGTGCATACATACAAACTGCCAATATGCTTAGGCTGAACTGCCTTCTATGATCATTGCATGATATTGTGAGCCCCTGCACTGCAGCTTTCTCGGTTCTATTCCAAGTTCTAAATAACAGGTCAACAACATCATTTTAATATCCATCTCCTTACCTCTCTCTGTTTTTCTTCATCTGTCCTTGCTGTGTTCATCACTATTACTGCTGAATACATCCTATTTACATGCAAGTTGCACATCAGCTTTACCCTATGTATTTATTTATGTTTTATTCAAGTAGGTGGATTGAGGCATGGACCCCTTTCAGCCATGACCTAGGCCAAAAGGCCCAACAAAACTGAAACAGACAAAAAATATGAGGTTGCATAGATTATATAGGTAGAAAGAAATGGTTACATAATATTGAATCCGATGTTACATTTGATTCTACATGTAGTAAAACAATGAGTACATTTTTCAATCTGCCATAGGCCCAAAAAAAATGGAATTACTAAACAGATATTTCAACCATTGATTTACAGTGATAAAAGAACACCTTCAGCTTGTTAAACAGGTCAATGCTTTTGCATATGTTTGGCACCATTACCTAAAAACAGATTGTTAAGGAAGTATAAGTCATTCCTTTAAACTACCAGATGTCTCTTTTCATATTTTTATCATTTGGACCTTTTTATTTTGCTATATTCATTTGTTATGAGTTTCATTCCTCCATGTAATGCTTTGAGTACTTGTGCATTTTTCATTTAGTTAATTATTTCAAATTTGTTCATTGTTATTTCATTTATGTGGTTGTACTAACACCTTTTCTTCTTTCTTCTTTTATCTAATACAACACATTTACTTTCTCTCTTTTAATGCAGTAACTAGACTTAAGGACCTATAAAAACTTTAGACTGCTTTGCATATAACATCTTTTTATTAAGAATTTCTGTCTTTTCACCATGTGATTTATGTTGTCAAGTCGTGATATTTTTGATATTTTAACTAGAGTTTGTTGTTCACCTTTTTTTTTATCTGGTATACCACATTTAAATTTTGTATCTTAAATGTTCTACATAGGCATGAGCATACATTCAAACCTTTGTACTACATATTAATGTAACTGAAGTTTTCTTCTTTTATGATCAGACATTTATATGTAAATGTTGATATTCATCATGTTGATCATTACTGCAATAGCCTTAACCATATGGAGGTTGTATACTGCCAAGGATTAATGATATTTTCATTAATGAAATAAAATAATATTTATATATTGTTAATTTATTTGATGTATGTCATAATAAGGATTTAAAATCAGTGTTACTATGTGGATTTATGTTTGTTCCCAAAGTCACACCAAGTTGGATGGACTTTGAAATTTATTCAGAAGTTGTATATAAAGCTTATAATGAAAGCGATGATGTATTACAGGAATAAGTAAATGAAATTTTGAATGTGAAACAATGGATACTAAAGATGTATATATGTACACACAAAATGAAAACATTTTTGTGGGGTTTTCAAGTGTTACAACCTTTACAGCCAATTATAAAAGTACATTTGTACCATGTTTTAAGAATTTTGTTATACAGGTGTGTGACGATTGGGGAGAAATGGGCGAAGGCTGCCAGGCTAGTCAAATAGAATTTGATATATAAATAAATGTAAAATACAGGCATGTTTTCTTGAGTGTAAAAGAACACTGTGAAATGTGGAACTGCAAAATATGTGACAACATTGCACTCTACTGGCCCAGAGAAACATGTTGTGACCCTTTTATGTTAGAATTCGGCTCCAGTGCTTTTGGATGAAGGTTTCATGCCCATTGTTTTAAGGCTAAAGTTTATGACCAGAATTTACATGTGGAAGGTGCTTTATTGATCTGGTTTCTGCTGGAGTGTATATGTGAAATGCCTTTTATTGTTGTAAGTTTCTGAGCAGGTGTTAGATTGCTAAATAATGCAGTTTGCCTGGGAAAACCTAAGTGTCAAAAATTATATAATTTGGGAAGGCCTTAGAGAAATGTTTGTTAGTAATGTTTAAATACTATTTCTCACAAGAGACTGGGAGCATTTTGATCTTGGATATGTAACTCAGCACTCTGCTTAAGCTCACATGCAAGTTTCTACCACTGTGATTTCTTGTAGTAATAATTAAAGCTAGTAAAGATTAATTAGGTATTTTTCTTTGAAATCAAACCTATCCTACTGTATTATTTTAAGTTTCTGTGTGATCTCTGAACTCTTAGATTTTTCTGTGTAGTAGTTTTGTCTTGTATTTTAATTATTTATTATTAAATATTTTTAAAACCTTCTACCTGTGGCTGGTTTATGTAAAGATAAATTATGCTTTAGAGTACATTATATATTTGTAGAGTTTACTGTCTAAGCCCTTCCAATAAGCCTAGACTGAATAGTCACATTACCATTGGATAATAATATTGCACAGTAATAATTGGACATCCTTTTAAGGACCTTTTAGTAGCTAATATTATTAGTTGGATGGTGGCAGGGATTACTACTGTATGGTCTGGGTAAAGGGGCACAGCTGGAGAATCTGTGTCAACCTTTCCCAGGATTGTCTGTGAAGTTGTATAAATACTTATCTCAAAGTGTGTGTGTGGTGTGTCAACTACTTGTCAGGGACACAAAGCACTGGTTGGACAGAGAGGGTACTGGAGGTTTTAGCTTGCCCAGCTAGGCTGAGACCTGGACCCTATAGCTGTGCCAGTGGGGAGTCTTATTGGGGACCTGCTGTGCAAGGGAGCAACCAGCCCCAGACTGACTGTGATCTCTGTGTGCACTTAAGGGAAATTGTACTTTACTGTGTGTATTAGTTATCCTTTTCTCTTCTATGAGATGACCTCCCTGGTGTTAGTGGTGAGGATTGAGGCTCCTTGATTGCTGGGCCAGGGCACGGTCATCACAAGGTGTTTTATAAATTGACATTAAAAGAAATATTTAATGAATTTAATAATTGTATGAAATGTAAGAAGACATTTAATTTGACTAAAAAATAAATGGAACTAACTGATGAATTTTCAGAATAGAAAGGATGTGATATGCAAGCCCTCAGATGAGGACATAAATATTCCCTTAATGAAGACACAATCTTATGATTAAATATTTTAGAACATTTTAAGTGATCAATTTCAGTATATTAAATTGATGAAGAAGGACCCGATGATGGAGTTTCAAAAAGGTCATTTAGAACTGTTGAATAAGGGTGAAAGGTTATTTTTTTAACTAAACAGCGAATTAAATGATTAGTGGTAGAATATCCAATTATTCCTGTTTTTTATGCTTTACTGAAGATCATAAATACAGGGAATTTCCTCCAAGTAGGCCTATAGTGCCTGTCATGGATAGTATGTTAGAACCATTAGGATAAGCTTTAAATAATTTTTTATACCCATATGTTAAAACGTGAAATTCATATGTATTAGACAGCTTTGATCTATTAAATAAATTGAAAGGGATCACCTGGGGGGAAAATTATTTTTGACTTACATGTTGATATTATGAATTTATATTGGAGTATAAAACATTATCATTGTTTAGAGGCAACATATAAAGTGCTTATATTTGTAAGCTTTTGTAATTTACTTTGGTTCATAATTTCTTTAGGTATAAACAGAGCTTTTATTTACAAAAGCAAGGGACATCAATGTGAGCTTGTTTTACTCTGACTTATGCTAATGTTACCATGGGAAGTTTTGAGTTACAGTATATATATATATATATATATATATATATATATATATATATATATATATATCCTTTTCGGGGAGCAGGTTTTCAATTAATTTCCTATTATAGATTTACTGATGATCTGTTATTTATCACTGAAGCCAGGGAATGTACTTTAATTAATGATTTTTGAACACTTATGGAATAATAGATTGAGATTTAAATTTACTAGTCAAAGGGATAAAAATCAAATTTCATTTTTAGATGTTATTTTTTGTTGTTGTTGCTGTTGATGAATCTAATAATATGTGTTCAAAGATTGCTAGGAAAAATACAGCTTCAAGGTTTTTTTTTTGGCATTATAACAGTGACCATGCAGAATTCTGAATGGCTTCTTTATCTTATGGACAGTTAATAAGAGCAAAATATTTATGTACAACATTTTCTGATTTTGTGGAAGAAGTTAAATATATTATAAACAAAATTATATGGAATAAGTTATACTAAATATGTTTTATTTAATGCTATTTTAAAATTATGTGGAAAGGAGAAAAATGAATTCAACTATTACTAAGATGAGGAAAGATGTTTTACTATTAAAAAATTTGAATGGCAATAGTAACAAAAGTAATAACAATGTTAAAAGTTTCATTTGTGTGTTATCCACAGTTTCTTAACTTACAAAATGGTTAGTATTATAAAGAAGAATTGGAATATTCTATTAATGGATGAGAAATTAAAGTTATTATTACTTAAGAATCCACAGTTTTCTTTCAGAAAAGGTAGTAGGATAGTTTATTAGTAATTATGAGGGTTTAGATGGAACTGTTAAATTCAAAAATGCTAATTATAATGTTGGGATTGTTAAGTAGTAATTATGTACTGGAAGGCTCAAATTGTGTCTTAAATGGTCATACGCTTGTCGTTAAACAGCACTTAAGGTATACATCAGAGGGGGTGATTTACGCTTTATGGTGCCCCTGTAACAAAGCTTATGTAGGTGAAACAAAAAAGGCAGTGAAGAAAAGAATTTTAGAGCATGCTGGTGACATAAGGAATGCACATTTAATGAGCCTGGTAGCAAAACATTTTTTGGATCATTAACATGATGTTTCACAACTTAGATACATGATTATATTGCAACATCCATGTAATTTAAGGTGCAATATTAAACAGTCATTGTTATATAAAGAAAGTTTTTTTTTAACTATATAACATATAGCCCATGTGGGCTAAATGTTGATAGAAACTGGAGAATGTTTTTGCAGTGTCATAACTTTAAGGATTTATTGATGATTAATTGAAGTACTTACATAAGTTAAATTGGTAATGATTAATGTTAGATTTCATCTTGAAGGTTGGAAGGCAGAAGCACTAGAGAAATAAAGCCATTTTTAAACAAGCAAGTGTAGATATAACATCTGGCCAGCTTCCAAAGCTTCAAGGCACCATCCACTAGCCCATACTGTCAGGCAGCCCAAGCTGAGATGACTAAATGACAAGTTTGGGTGCTAAGCCCATCAGAGCATTACTATCACAGAAGATTATGCTCCTCTAAGGCTTTTGAGGATTGATAGCTGGCTTGGTGCTTTTCCTTTGCTGAGCAGATAAGTTTCCATTGTGGAAAAACCTTCCATTTTATAAATATTGTTTGTGTTTCCTCACTTCCTCTTTTTAAAGCTAGGAGTTTGTGTTTTAATGGACTGTCACAAGACTGTATCATATTTTTAAATGGGAGTGCTCTTTTTTCCTGTTTAATTTAAAAGTTTGTAAAGCAACTGAAAACCATTTTTCTGTGGAGAAATTGTGTTTATTTTACTTTTAGGTTGGGCAAAGTGTTTTAAAGTGCTTTTCTGTGAAAAAGTGACTTTTAAAGACTTGTAGTTTGTACTGGCATTTGCTGCTTGTCTTCCCCATGAAAGAGGCACTGTTTTTGGCTTGACCATTGAACAAACTACTGGTCCCATGGTCAGTCCTCCTTCCACCCAAAAAAAAAAACAAAAAGGTTAAGCAAACAGTCTTTGGCACCACAGCAGGCTAGGAATTTGCCTCAGCCACAGCTGGATGATTCTGCTGTGGCCATTTGTTGTAGCTCGGACCCCCTCATCTTTTGCCCCAGATCCCTCTGGTGTAGCACCTATAGCCATTGTGGACTGGGGGGTAGCCATGTCCTCTGTGGCTATTGGGTCCCCTCAGTGGGTAAGGGAGAGAGACTCTTATTGGTCCTGGGAAAGGGAACAGACAAGGCTTCCCTGTTGTGTCAGAATGCCCATCCCTGGAGAAGCTGCTGCTGCCATTAGTAACACAGTTGGTCCTATTTTTCCTGTTAGAAAATATACAGAAAACCAAGCAAGCACTGTTCAATTCAGGCTTTTGATCCTTCTTGCAAAGTAGTTTCTTGTGTAAGTAAGAGAAATATCTCTTTTTTCTGAAAAAAATCAGGATTCTGAATCTGAACACAAAGATGAAACAACAGATAAAGGATTTCTCCTTTGATTTCTGATTTAGACTCAGAGAGGAGCTTGGTTTCTGATTCTCCCAGTAGATGTTTCTCTTTCTCTATGACTATTGCTAGAATGTGCCAGTGTTTTCAGTGGGAGAACACTGAGGTTTCTCAGTCCTTCAGAAAATACTATGAGTTGTTACAGCAGGAAATTCTAGAACCTACACCCATCCCTGTTGTTCTCTTTGCTTTAGACAGTCTGTGTGTTATGGCCTACAATTTTCCTGATAGTTTGCCAATTGCACCTAAAAAGACAGATAAGATGTATAAAGTTCTGCAGTCTTTAATTTTTTTTACAGTATTCCCAAAACCTGACTCAGCAGCTATAGCTTTAGTTGATCCCACTGCTTAGTACCATCCCTACTCTTTCTGATAAGGATAGGAAAATTATTGATAAGTTTAGGGAAAAGTATATACTTCTGCAGTTTTGATTTTTCAGAATTTTGAATTGCCAGGCTCATATGTTAAAGTTTATCTGACTAATTGTGAAAGTATGAGGAATGTTCTATCTGCAGTTCCATCTAGTCAGGGAAAATCTGCTTTAAATAATTTAGTTTCTTCTATTGCACAGATCAAAACTCATTGTTTGCAGTGTGTATGACTCTGTTGCTACTTCTTCCAGGGCTATGGCACTGGTACTGTTTTGAGGAGGTTTACAAGGCTGCATTCACAGAACCTCCAATATGATGTTAAAAATGAGATTTTAAATTTCTCTTTGGATAGAGATTTAGTCTGTCCCTCTGCTGCTGAGGTGAGCAAAAACGTGTAATGAAATGATAAGCTGATCCATAGAATCTCGAAGATTTTTCAGCCCTCCTTTTCCAAATTTTCTAAGGGATTCTCTAACTCCTCATCCACTTTTAGCAAAAAACAGACTAAATAGTCTTAACACAATTTGAGTAAACATTTAAGAAGAAATGGCAAGCTGGTTCAAAAAGAAGTTTTGAACCTCTGAAAACCAAGAACAGTCCAATGAGTCTGGATGTCTGTTCAAGAAACCTTGTGTCCTTGTCCCACAAAGGCTCCTTTTTCTTCCAGGAATTCTGAATCTCCATTTTACTGTTTGGTAAAAGATAGTTTCAGACAAATAGCTTCTGAACATAATTCATCAAGGTTACAGGTGGCAGTGAGAGGAAATTCCTCCTTTCCAAGCAGTCATTCCTCATCCTTCAGATCAGACTCTTGTTTCCACAGGTCTTCATCACATGCTGTCCAAGGAGTGATAGAACCAGTTCTTCCTTACTAAGTGGGTAAGGGTTTTTATTCGAAGATATTCTTAGTGCCAAAGAAAGTGCTTGGGGACCAGTTCTGGAGCTTTCTTTCCTAAATATGTTTGCGACAATGCCAAATTCTGAATGATGTCACTTTACATCCTGTTGCCTCTTCTTCTTCTTTCACATTTCCTGGTAACACTACACTTAAAAGATGCTAATCATCACATCCCTAGTCATCATACTTCAGGCATTCCTTAAGGTTTTGTGTGTCTGGTATTATCAGTTCTCTGCCATACCCTTTGGACTATCCACTGTACCAAGAGTGTTTACAACATGTCTAGCTCCAGTTGTTACTCATTGCAGGCTACAAGGTATCCACATTTCCCATATTTAGATGATTTGCTATTCTTTGTAGCATCTTTTTCAAAGTGTTAGGAATCTCTGTGGTGGATGAGACATCTCTTACACAAGCTGGTATTCCAAAAGAACATTCAATAGTCTTTCTTGACTCCTTCACACAGGATTATGTTCTTGGGATATCATCTAGACACCTCATTTCAAATATCTTTTCTTCCACAGGAAACAATAAATCTATTTCTAAGATTTTCCACTCAAACTTTATTCACTGTGAGGGAAAACCTCAGGATTTTGAGTTTCACGGCTTCTATGAATCTCATGATACCCCTGGAAAGACTCTATATGCGAAAGATGAGAAAGATACGGTGGTATCTTGAAGTCTGTTTGGTCTCATCATTAACACCCTTTGTTTTTTCAAATCCCATTGCTGGGATTTATAAGAAGAAAAATCATCTGATGGGGACATCACATATTCTTAAATCCAGGTCTACCTTTCTCCCTCCCTGCTCCAAAGCAGTCACCACAGATGCCTCAGACTTTGCATGGGGAGCAGTTTCAGGAGGGATAAAAGTACAGGGTGTGTGGGATACCAAGGATAGATGCAAGCACATAAACATCAAAGAGATGCTTACCCGGATGAAGGCAATCAATTCTCTGAATCATCTGTGGTCCCTTGGACCTCTTCATGTTGTTACAGACAATACCACAGTCTTGTGGTACATCAACAAGCAGAGGAAAACCAGGTTGTACCCCCTCCCCTTTGCAGTCTAGCTATGTCAGATTGGTATATAGTGTCACAGCACAATCTCACTCTTCAGGCATCCTACATTCTGTCAAAGCAAAACTGTGTGGCAGACAAGTTCAGTATGACCAAGGCAGTCCCTCATGAATGGAAACTAGATTGAGGGTCTTCAAAGATTTGATACATCTTTTGGGAGTTCCTCAAGTAAACCTTTTTGCTTCTGCTTTGAACAACCAACTGGCAAGATTGTGCTCCAGGACTCCATAAGAAGGCCTGAAAGACAGATGCCTTTTCTTTTCCTTGGACAGGAATGTTCCTGTATGCTTTTCCACCCTTTCACTAATATCCAGGGTAGTTCTGAAGATTCGATTGATTCCCCCAAGATCATTGTGGTGACTTCCTTCTGCCCAGGCAAATATGGTTCACCCTTGTTTTGGAAATAGCCTAGGGCAATTACCCCAAGATTCCTCACAGAATGGATGTGCTCACACAAGAACAGAGGTGTTTGATACATCCTGACATCAATCAACTTCATTTGACTGACTGGATGATAAGCTTTTAATTCCTTTTAGGCACCTGTCTACTGAGGATGTACAGCATGTACTTATGGAGACAAAAAAGTCTGCTACTAGAAAATCATGTATTAGCAAATGCAAAACGTTTTCTAGTTGGTGGCAACAACATAACCAGCACCTATTCAGGGCTAGTTGTTCTCTGGTTTTACAATGTTTGCATGAGTTATTATCCTATGACCTTTGTTATTTCTCTATCAAGGTTTATTTATCAACCATTTCAGCATGTCTGCCCATGGATTCTCCTCTTTCAATGGAGTCTCATGTCAAAATGTTTTTAAAAGGGCTTTGCATAAGAAGCCTGCAAGGAAACCATTTGGCTCTCTTTAGGATCTTAATTTTGTGTTAGAGGTGCTAATACTTACTTCATTTGAACCAGCTAATCTGGTCGACTTGAGGTTCATAATGTAGAAAACATGTTTACTGATTGCTCTGACCTCTACAAGCAATATGTCTGAGTTGCAAGACCTTATGGAAAGTCATCACTATCTCATTTTCCATAGGGACAGGGTTTTTTTGAGAACGAATCCTTCTGTGTCCAATCTTACTTTAAGCTAGACTATCTATCTACTCCTTTTCTGTACTGAACCTAAAATTGAAAGAGAAAGGGCACTCCATACCTTGGATGTCCATAGACAACTCAGGTTCTATCTTGACAGAACTAAATCTTTCAAATCATTGGGTCAGTTGTTCATTTCTTGTGAAGGTAAGAAGGGATAACCTGTGTCAAAACAGACTATTTCCAAATGGTTGTCTAAGACTATTTCTTTTTGTTATAGTTATCATAACAAAAGAATTTCAGGCAGGTTCAAGGCCCACTCTACCAGGGCCTTGGCTTCATCTGTGGCTTTTTGGAAAGAGTTGGATTCTAGAAGTATTATAGAAGCTTCTTCTTGGTTCTATGTACATACTTTTACAAAACACTATAAGCTTGATTCTTTCTCTAAGTACAGGTCAGGCTTTTCTAGGATCATTCTCCAGGAACTCATAGACTCTTTTCCTTCCACCTCCCTTATGTAGTAAGCTAGTATAATCTACCTATATAACTAAGGCGTCTGCAGCAGTGATCAATATAATGAACAAAGTACAGTTGTGTAAGTAAACTTACCATAACAGTAGATGTTCAAATGATCACTGCTGCTCTCTCCCTCCATCCCTCTTATTTTGGTGCAATTTTTATCTCAGAATGTGGACATTTATTATTTTTTTGTTCCTAGCCTTGTCCTTTCAGGGTTCAACCTCCCTTTCTCTGGTGGCAGGAAAGCTTTGAAGGGATTGACACCCAAACTTGTCTTTTAGTCAGCTCAGCTTGAACTGCCTGACAGTTTGGGCACATAGAGGGTACCCTGAAGCTTTGGCAGGATATAACCTATACAGCTAAGGTTACTGCAGAAGTGATTATTCGAACATCTAATGTTATAGTAAGTTTATTTATACAGCTGTACTTTCTTATGAACATTCATTGCTGACATGCTAGTTTTCAGGCTTCTTGAAACCTTTACTCTAAAACTGGGACTTTAGCTGAGCAAGGAAATCAGTTTTTTAAGAATGTGGGATTTCCACATTATAGTTCGTTGGTCTAGTAAGTGCAGGTTTTAATAAAAGTTAAGTTAATTCAAACCATGTTTGTTTTATTCATTATGTGACTCCATATTAATTAATATTGCTGTCCAATCTTAAACCATCAGAGGGATTTCCTAGTGAATTTTCTATTTTCCCCTCCATGGGGGATATGGGGAAGCTTGTCTCCCATATCATTCAAGGATATCTTTTGTAATAGTTTTTCTTTTGCAATTTTCCTTCTGTGTCTCCTTGCTGAAATGGAACTTGATTACAAAGACTATACCTGATTCTTTTCTCAAATGCATCCATGTCCAGAGCTACCATAACCTCAGTAGGTTCCCTATTATATCAGCAAACACTGTTTGATCAATCATTTTAAATTGAAACCGAGAAATCCCAAACACACAGGACAGTGATTTTTTTTCCCCAGGGGAAAAAAAAAATCACTGAGCCTTTTTCGGGACTTTGCCATTTCCTTCACTGCGGTGCAATCTCAGAGTTGGTATATTTTAGTAGGTGGGGTGTGAGGAGCGGTTTTGTGTTTGTTTGTTTTTTTTTTTTTTTACAGAGCAGCAATTTTTTCCCTGGGAAAAAAATCGCTGTTCCGTGTGTTTGGCATTTTGCTGTTTCAATTTTTAAGGGTCGATTACACAGCGTTTGCTATTTTAAGCATTCGCTGTTATAATATAGACCCCCTCAGTATTATTCTTTGTGAGCTCTGTCCTTTGTGTGTTTAGTCACCCTGTGACATGTACAGTATTACATCTGTCTGTAACAAAATTTTAAAATTTGCATTAGGTGTTCCAAAAGTTGTTCAGATGGAACACCTCACTGCATTATGACAAACAACACTTGAGAACAGGCTACCTTGCCATCATCCATCTGTACACACACAGTAATGTAGACTGTCTCTCCTTTTGTCCTTGCTGTCATTCTGTCCTGGTATGCCTCTGCAAAGGCTATAAGATCTGTTGAAGTTTCTCTACTAATTATCCCATCTAGTCCACTAGGGCTGGAGGCAAGGCATTTAATAACTATATCTTCCATTTGTGGAACAAGTTGCCTGATTCCATCAGATGTTTCCTTTCTTAGCCAGCCTTCAAAAACGTCCTCCACAAAAATATATATGTACATAAATAACCACACAAACTACACATTTCTTTGAGATGATTACAACTCAAGCCTACCTATTTGCTCATTGAAACCTCCTTAAATAGTTCTATTCATAAATTTATAAGTTCTAAGAGATCTCCACACTTACTGAAAATGACACATTTTTATATTTTTGTAAAAAATCTGCACTCAGCATTTATTATTTGTCTTGTATTTTTTCAGATCATGTAAAAATGTAAACAATATATTTATATATATTATTCTTTTTACTTACTAACCTTGTGCATGACTTCTATGAGTAATATTTTTTATTGATTATGTGGAATTGTGAACTTCTTGGGTCACCCCTAAAAACAGGCCTCTGACCCCTTTGGACAGACCAGTTTACAAGCTGAAAATAAATCTAGTATATATTATAGCATATAAGCATTTGAACATCTGACTTTTGCTTAACATAAGTGAACACTTATAAACTATGAATTTTAAAATATAAATTAGCACCTATAAAAATGCAGATATGCAATGATGATTTTAAAATGTAAATTAACACCTATAAAAATACATATATGCAGTGATTTGATTATACCATGCTATGCTATACCACGCTGCCATCTACTGGTAATATTAATAAGAAACATAGCAGGGATAGCAACATTATTAGGGGTGAGTTTAATTTTGTGCTGACAAAAATATAGAAATGAATATTGTGCTATATTTATTTGTTACATTTTCTTGGTTGGTGAAAGCCAGGGTACCTTTTTGGCTAGGCTTGTATAGGCTCTAGGGGCGATAGTCTAGTACCTACCTATGAACATTTAAACATTGCTCTTTTTCCCACCACTTTTAGTTATAAGTATCCCTAATTGAGTTCTATAATTAGTTGCTACTCTGGAAGGTTTTGAGTATGCAGATGGATTTGCTTGCTAAAAGTTTAAAAAAATGAAGTGTAAAAAAATTAATATCTTAACACATTACAGAATGACATTTGTTGCAAAAAATATAAAATGTAACCTGAATAATTACCTATAGTGAGCTTGTGCAACTTCTAATCGAGTAGAAGACAGCTGCTCAACCAAATGCATAAAACAAAGCCACAAACAATAACTACACAAATACAATAAAAGTATTTTAATAATAAGCCACTGTCCAGCAAAATATATAACTTACAGAAGAAAATACATTAGGCTACAACTTAACTGCATGTACTCCATAATATGAATAAAAAGTATAACTAAGACACATTTCTGCATACATATATAAATGGACACATATACATAACACATAGAATAAATACACAGGTTATTCAACCAAACGCATAATTATCTAGAAAAGCAAATTATTAGGGATACAACTGCAAAATATCTAACTCTTCTAAAAATCCAGTAATTTACAGCCACTTAAGCAATAAATAAACAAATAAGTAAATTAAATAGAGCAATAGCAAACTCTCATATCCAAATAATATGATTAGGTCACCTGATAGGAGTATGTACGACCATCAACCAGACAGATTCTACCATCTTGGCAGGCCCATAATCCTAACCACAGAGGATTATCCTTCCTTCATGCTGTACTAATGTTATGGAAGTGCTTGGCAGTATGACCATCTAGGAAATTGGAAGAATGCAGAGCACCATAGTTACCTTAAACATAGTCTACTGCTGTGTAGACTTCTCTCAGTGACTCATCAGTTTGGCCAAGACTTTCCTAAGCAGAAGGAGAACATTGTTTTCAGTTTTGTATCTGTTATTGATTTTTCCATCTACAAGGCAGCATGAATTAAAGGATGGAGCATGGCCACTGGTAGTATGAAAAATTGCCTTACTGTGTTTTGTTCTGTCCATGTGTGCTGTGTTAAGGACTGTATCAACTCCCCTGTTGTCATGGAGCTCTGAAACAATTGATTATATTTTGAGTGACTTTTCATTTATATCAGACACAAGTGCTACATCTGTTGATTTAATCTTTATGATTGGACTATATTCCACAGTAATGTATTAGACATATTTTGTACACTCCCAGTAGGACTTGAATTTGTTTACAGAGCTTCAGGGTGTGCATCTGTTTGTACCAGTATCCTAATAAGTCTTCAGTATACTCCTATTCGGTGGTTTCTGCTGCTTTTAGATGCAGAGTGTCTTTGCTGCTCTCTATATTTGTTACTTCTCTCAGCTTCAGAAGGTTAGTACGAGTGTCTCTCTTCTTTTTGAGGAAATTATTTTCCTTTCACATGTTTGTTACAGCAATATGACTTTCATGCATCAGCTTAGCATGAGAAGTAAGTGCCAACAATTGTTATTTTAATTTACTGCTGTTTCCTTCAGGGATTTATTTATATGTTTTTAGGCTTCCAAGTTTTTGCACTTGTTAGCTACCTTGAGAGTGCAATCATACTGTTCATTCAATTGCAATGCAACTTTTTCTTTTCTTCCTGGAGCACATTACTAGGGCTTTCATTCTTTTGCTATTTTGCTCCAAATCTTGGCTGCATTCATTAAGTGCACACAAATCACAATTATTGCATCTCTATTTCTTTGCAATCAGCCTTCTTGAGTCCTTCCCTGATCACTGCCATCTGTTTACTTTCATTTAAATTCCAGGTTACTTTTGTTGTATAGGCTGGGGCACTCGTTGTAAACATGTATATGAACCATTCCTGACTTTGTTTTAGTCTCTCGTGAGTTGTGCCTTAGTAATTCATTCTCATCTTCACATTCAAACAATTTTTATAGGGAGGGGTCAGGTATGTCGTTTTCAATCATTTGCATTTCCTGCCATAACTTTTCTTTGTAATTATTACCGCACAGTGTCAGCATAGGTCTAAGACTCGCTTTATTTTTGTCTTTCAAGTTCCAAAACCAGACCAGTTGGCTGTTTGAACTTTTAGTTTATGATGTCATTTTAACTTTGTACTTTCACAGTTACTTTTGTAAATAATGTTCAGAGCGTCTTTTGGACAAATCAGCAATTTGTCTGTGCTGTTTATTTACTGGTCAGGGTTAGCCAACAACCTTGTCAAACTCTGTAATTTTTTTCAGAAACCATCTGTTCCATTATTGCTATTAATTCTCTCTGCTTGGAGAGAATGCCCTCTGACTGCCTAAGTATGCATACTTTGTTAGTTAATGTCATGCCTTTTTCTTGCAGAGTTACACCATGTTAAAATGGACTCTCATTTGCTACCCTTTTTGATTAACCATTCCTTTCTTAAGCAGCTTTTGTGACATGGCCATCAGTATTTATTCAACAAGCACTAATTTCATGACAACATACTTAAAACCAAGTAATCTTCTTCAGCATTATCTGTTCCAGCTGTCTTCAAAACCTTTAGAGCCAGAATAATTTTTCATAAAGAAGGTTGCACTTTGCATAGTTGCAACATTAACTACAAAACATTCTGATGCACTGTGTTCTCATTCTGCTGCATTAAATCACTGTTTGTAACAAAACTTATTTTGGCCAATACCAATTTCTTTTGTGAGTCCATGTTGATGAATCTCAGTAGACTTTAGTTGTTTTCCTTCCATAATATCAGCAACTATATTGTTTTGCTTAATACCTATTTTGCCTGTTTTTAATTGCACGCAATTTGCTCTTAGTTTAATTTGGTTTGCATACACTTTTCTTTCTTAGCAATGTACAGCAATGAACCAGATTCACTGTTTAAAGGTTCACTTGCAATCAATACCTCAAGAACATTAGTTTCCAAGCTTCCCTTCAGCTGTCTTGAAGTTTCACTTTTATTGCTGAATCAAGTCTCTATACAGTCATATGTCAGATATTCTTGTAAGTATACCATTCCCACAGTGTTAATAAATCACAACTCACGAATACATGTTTTTCACTTATGGCTCACATGCACTTTGCCACAAGTTTCTTAGCATTGTTCAGATAGCCCTGGTACATTTTATTACTATATAGAATTATGTTATTTGTTACAGAGAAGACCTAATAAGATTCAGTAGTGTATACACTTTGTCACATACAGCACTTAATAAGATTCATTGCTGTATAAAATTATACATTTTGACACAGTGCACCTAGTGATATTTACTGTTGGCTTAATTTTCTCAACAAGCCAGTGTAATTATTTTCCTTTTATTAAAAAAAAAAAATCTATGATTTGGATCAGATGACTAGGGTAAACATTCACGGGATTGAAGTAATACAGAGTCTGCCATAGATCTGAGAGGGCAGGAGAAAGAGATTGGGCTTTTTCCCCATCTTTCGAAAATGACAAAAGCTAACCAAGAAGGTTCAGAGGATTAAAGAGGAGAGAAGAAAATATGTTGGGGAAAATGTAGGTGGATTCAGTAAGGGGATAATTGTATACAGACAGTTTAAAAGACTGAATATTCTTTAAAAACTGCTTTAGTGGATGTAAGATAATGGCACATGCAATGGGTAACACATTTGGTTGGACAAAGTGAGTAAAGACTGTACAAAGTTATAATACAATGATATGAAATGATATAGGTAAGCTGATTATTAGTTTTAGCATATATATTTGATTCAGGTCTTTGGATGAATGGCAGACAGTATGAAATTAAATTGTTGATAATGCATGGAATATAATGGAGTATTAAGGCCACAATTAGATAATGCTGGATGTAAAAATGATTGTATTGTAGACCATGCAATGGGGGGAATGTTAGTTTATCTTAGAGTTGGATGTGGTATAAATTTTACTTCAAAATATTAGATTTTAAAAATGAATAATCAACCATGCAAGCAATGCATTGAGGGTATGAAAGGATATAATTATATATTACATGATTTCAGGAATGAATATATGGTAATACATGGATTTTTGAATGAGCGTTATATGGAATATTCCTATGTAAATTAAATATAATGACTGAGGGTGGGAATGGTTGGTTTGGGATCTCTATACAAGTGAGGTAACAAAAGTATGGGTAGAGTAGAAAGGAGGAATGTGGGTAGAGGAGTTATCAGGCCAACAATTTGATAATGAGTGAGTCAGGGAAAAAAATCTGTGCCAAGGGTGGGAAGAAGATCAAGGAAGGTACTTCTGAGGGAGTTAAGAAGAGAACCATTGTAGTAAGGTAAGAGGGAAGTGGTCTTCAAGATTGGGAGCTCTGGTGTGGCCTAAGATTATGATTGGCAGGTTAGATATTTTGCTTATTGGTCTGGAAGGTAGACAGGAGAGGGGAGAGAAGGGAAAGAAGTAAACATGCAAAGTATGTGTGAGGGTGGGTATGACTGGGTAGTGAGTGAAGTTTGGAAAGAGGAAGGTAGTTGAACAACTGCTAAAGGTGAGGAAAGAACAGCTTACAGAGAATGTGGGATCCCTATGCATTTCTGCACTGCCATAGTTATGGCAGAAAAAGGGGTGAGATGTTGGCTGTAAAACATACAGCAATTAAACGTATTAAATTTGCCTGTATATATGTAAACAGGTAATCAAGGGCAAAGGGGAAGAAAAGTACATCCAGACAGTCAATGTAACTAGAAAAAGTTATGGGTTTGTTCTCAGAGGTTGGCAAACTGGAAAAAAAGGTGAAATGCATGCAAATAGATTGGGAATGGGAATACAGCAGGGGAAAGCCAGGACAGGAATGAATGTAGAGGGTACAAGAATGAACAGATTATGGTTCATGAGAGATTTGACATACTGCCATGGAATGAGAATAGGCTCGGGGATAGAAATAGAATATGAATGCCAGGATGGCAGAGTAAATTAAGGTGCCAGACTCAAGTGTTAAGCTCCTTCCCTGACTCATGGGAATTCTGGTCTCCAGATGGAGGTGTGGTTTCAAATCCCACTTCTGACAGATATTTTAACCCTCCTGTTTTGTATATACTTCTCTTCTCTTCTCTGAACTGAAGGCCAATGCTGTGGGCCTCTGGCTCACCAAGTTTGCTGACAACTGTAAGCTGGGAGCAATCATCAAATTCCCAAATGATGTTGACATCCTAAAAACAGGCCTAAAAATGACAAATGACTAGTGCCAAACCATGGTCTGAGACTAAATGCTAAAAGATTTCACCTTTCAGTAAATCAAATATCCTAGCAAATAATATTTATAGCACACCCCTAAAAGTAGACCCAGTGATGAGGGACCTAGGAACACAGATAGTAACCTAAACCTTTACCACCAGGTAGCTACAGTACTGAGGGAATGTTTCTGTGTGACTCAACTTATAAGCAAAGGCATGGAATCAAGATCAAAGGACGTCATAGTGCCATTTTACTTGACACACATCAGGCCCATAATTGAGTACAATGCTCCCTTCTGCATGTACCTAACCAGGCTCTTACACCAATTGGAGTGGCACCAGAGGTTTGTCACTAAAAAATACAAAGCATAAGACACATGTCTTATGCAAACTAACTAAAGGTCTTAGCCCTTTACACCGTCTCATATTGTTTATTGAGAGGGGACTTTTGCCTGACATACTCTGATCCAACCCTGATGAAAATGTTACATATTCATAAGAAAAATTATACAAGGGTTACGTGTTCCATGGACCTGAACCTTATTTGTGACTCTAACAGAACTTGCTGGAGAGACAGATTCATATCCCAAAGGCTACCTCATCTATGAAATCAACTTCCCATCTTCGTAAAACAAAGCCCATCCCTCACGCTCTTCAAAAAGAATTTGGATAAATGTATGGGGAACTGTAGAGTCACTCCTGGGATACTGCCTAGGTCCCTTATGGGCAGAGGCAGTCTGCAAAATGACTCAGGGCTCTAACACCTAAAGACCCACTACCCTGATACTACCCTATCCCATATCTATGGAATGAAGATATAATATTATCATATCCTGGGTATTATTTGCTAGGTTTGTAAAGGCCTAATAATCACCTATGAGCCTGTAAAATGATATTGAATTAAGTTAAAAAATTTGAAGGCACATCTAACTGGTACTCAAGAAATGCACCTGACATTTGATGAGTGGAATGTAGTTGGACTACACTCTACATGGGATAAAAGGAGAAGAAAGGAAGTGATTAGATCAAAGCAGAAGGAGGGGAGTGATGGGGTCAAAGGAGAAGGAGGGGAGTGATGGAGTCAAAGGTGGGAGTGATGGGGTCAAAGGAGAAGGAGGAGAGTGATGGCGTCAAAGGAGAAGGAGGGGAGTGATGGAGTCAAAGGTGGGAGTGATGGGGTCAAAGGAGAAGGAGGGGAGTGATGGGGCCAAAGGAGAAGGAGGGGAGTGATTGATGGGGTCAAAGGAGAAGGAGGGGAGTGATGTTGTTGAAGAGGAAAGGCTGACCATTAGGAATTGTAGAGAAGTTCATAGATGGGAAGGGTAGAGTAGCCAGGGTAAAAGGGAAGACAGAAGGGAAATTATTAATGTTGCTGGTCATGTATGTACCTCCAGGTTTCAAGACTTATTCACTAATGGTTATAACGACACAGATATAATAATTCCCAGAAGGCATAATGATTTACATTGGTGACTGGGCTTTAACAGTCAGTAGACAAGAAGTGAGTAAAGGCCCTCAGGCAATGAGAATAAATAAGAAGAATGGATATTTATGGAACTATTTGACAACAATGGAAATGGTAGACATAAGGGGCACAAAAATGGTGATGCTGATAGGAAAAACATATAGATTGTTTTTCATATAGACATGGCAGTTGGGCAATATTAGCTGGACACCATATTTCAAAAGAACAAGAATCTTTAGTGTATAGAATAACAACAGAACGACTTATCTGTTGGTATTGATTGTGTGGATAAAATTACTGGTAGCATTAAATCTTGCAAGACATTGGGAAGTTCATGATTACTTTATGGAAAGAAAAGAGGAGCAAGCTTGGACTAAAGATATAAGTAAAAGGGAGGTAAGTGAGATGAAAAGCAGTGATGAAGATGGGGGGGTGGAATAAAAAGAAAAATCAGGGAGCAGCTTCAGGAAAGGATAAGGCTGAAGATAACTAACAGGATGGAGGAGAAAAGTACTAATGGAAGACTTAGTTTTCTTCCTTCTCTCCTGTTGTATTAATACTATCTCAGAATGACAAAGAGAGATGACAATTAAACAAAAGCTGCAGAAGTGGAGAATGAAAAAATATGGGAAATAAGATTGCAATAGAGAAGTTATTTTTCCCAATTTGCCAAAAACAAAAAGAGTGTTAGCGATAAGGCTAAGACAACAGGAGGTAGAAAGAGGAATTCACAGGATAAGAAGGGAAGGGCAAAACTGGGAAAACGTACACTAGAAGTAATAATAGAGGAGTTTAAGAAATGTTATCAAGAACTGAATAGGAAATGTGAGGAGCAGAGGGGACAAAAGTGGAGGATACCATAAGGATGCTTTGATAAGTAAGATTTTTATTTATTAATTTATTTTTATTTATTTGACATTTGTTTACAGGGAAAGTCTGACTGGGAATCTGCCCTTTTTCAGTGTAGGCCTGGGCAGAAAAGCTTCCGTGAACATATTAAAACAGATAAATTATAAATTTAGAAGGATTCAGACAATATCACCAACGTACGATTTGTGGACACATTAAAATCAAAAAAGTATAGTAGGATACTGAATATACAAGAAACAATATGGTAGGACACTCTATTTACAAGAAACTAGTACAGTATCACAGACTAGATCTGTGGATACAATTGAAGAAGCAATAGAGTTAGAACACACTGAATACGTGATACTTGAGAATTCCTAATATATATATGTTTTCATGATAAAACATGGCACATAAGTAAATAATATTGTGACATACTATTAACAGATTGTAGCTAGAGAATTTTAACAGAACATTTTAGGCATGGTTTCTAAGATAAAGAAAGGGCAGAGTATGAGTGGAAAGAAAGTGTATTTGTTAGAATAGGTATCACTGAAAGACAAGCTAGTTTTGAGGGAAAGCAAGATGGGGTAAACAAGATTAGAGAAAGACAAGCTAGTTTTGAGGGGAAGCAAGATGGGGTAAACAAGATTAGAGAGACAGGAATAGTAATGAACAGATTCTGAAATGCTATTCCATCATTTGGCAAGACAGTCAGTGCAAAGACTGACTCTATAAGATTTCTGGGGTTTGTAAATAGGTAGTAGATGTTTGTAAGAAGAGCAAAGGTCTCAAAAGGGAATATGATGTTGCAGAAATGATGAGGTAGTTTGTGAAAATGAGGAGCTGTACAGTATTTTGTGTGTTAACATTAGTTAATTAAAGGTCAATAGGTGGGGTAGTTCGAGACAATTTAGGGACTGGAGAGAAGAGCAGTGGTAAGAATGGTGGTCCTGCCCTGTGCAAATTTAACTATTTTATTATAGCACTTACTGAGTTTTACTTTGAGGGAAGTTTGAGTATTGGTTAGAATCGGGGAAGTGCATAGAAGGGATGGTAATTGAAGAAGCAATACACCATTTGTAAGAAGAGCAAAGGTCTCAAAAGGGAATATGATGTTGCAGAAATGATGAGGTAGTTTGTGAAAATGAGGAGCTGTACAGTATTTTGTGTGTTAAAATTAGTTAATTAAAGGTCAATAGGTGGGGTAGTTCGAGACAATTTAGGGACTGGAGAGAAGAGCAGTGGTGAGAATGGTGGTCCTGCCCTGTGCAAATTTAACTATTTTATTATAGCACTTACTGAGTTTTACTTTGAGGGAAGTTTGAGTATTGGTTAGAATCGGGGAAGTGCATAGAATGGATGGTAATTGATAAGTAGTGGCAAGGGTCACTTTTGCAGAGTTGGAGATGAATTTTTTAGCCCTATACAACATGCCAAGTTTTAGATTTTTTTTTTTTACATATTGTTGCTGTTATGCATGCCAGACTTAAGGTTGTTGTCAATAGTTACACCTTGCAACTTAATGTGTGAAACTCCATCAACTGAAATATTGTTAAGAGAAGTAATACAAAAGTTAGAAGTGTCTGGAGTATATCGTTTTGATACAAATAATAAAAGTTTAGTTTTTTGGATTGAGCAACAGATGGTTGTTGGCAAGCCAAGACTCAATGGAATTGAATGCGTCTTGGGTCAAGTTCTGAAGATAGATAAGATTTCTAGTGGAGAAGATTAATGTAGAGTTGGCAGCATATTGAATAAGTGTTGCTTGTTTAGAGGTGGTATTAAGGTGATTTATGAAAATGTTGAAGAGGAGTGGATGCAGTGTGGAGCCTTGGGATACCCCAGTGCTAACTTGATAAGTAAGGACAAAAATTTGAGTTCCATTTGACAGACTGATATCTATTAGAGAAGTAACTGGTGAACCATTTTGGGTTGTTTCAGTTAAGCCAAGAAAAGATAGTTGGGATAAGAGTTTGGGGTGGAAGACAGTGTCAAAGGCCTTTGATAGATCTAGAAATAGAGATGAGACAAAGTTTCCAGAGTCACAAGCTTTATTGACAGTATAAGTAAAGGATAGAACTGCTGCGATACTACTATGGGTGTGTCTGAATCCATGTTGGGTAGGACATAGATTTTTGTTTAGTAGGTATTGAAGAAGCTGTTTGTGGATATATTTTTCTAGAAGTTTTGAAAGTGGTGGAAGAATAGCACTTGGACTATAGTTAGATGTTTCTGTGGCTGCACCAACTTTGTAGAAAGGAATGATAAAGAACGTTTTCTACAGAGAGGAGACATAAGCTTCCTTGCTAGATCTATTAATGATTACAGAGACTGGGTAAGTAATTGAGACTGATGCTATTTTAAGGAATTAATTGGAAAGATTATCTGCAGGGGGGACAGGGCTTGAGTTTACACAAGAGGGATTTAATGAAGGGAACTGGTTGAAATGAAAATGTGAAGAGATAGGTGGTAGGGGGCTGAGAGATGGTGGAGAGAGATGGAGGGAAATTATTAGTGATGGATGCTATGCTATTAATGAAGTAAGAATTAAACTGAGATGCTGTATTGGGGATGGTATTGTTACAGGCTGGTTGAAGGGAGGACTGATTTCCAGGGTATAATATTTTTGATTGTGTGCTAGAAAGATTTGGGATTGGATCTGTGTTGATCTTGAGGCTTTGGGTAGAATTGTTTTTTATGTAAGTTAACCTGTTTCTTTACAAGGTTACACAGTGCTTTGTAATGTTGTAGATTATTATGTGTCTTTTGTCTTAGGTAGGTAGTCCAGGCCTTATCTCTCTTTTGCATAAGTGATCTGGTATAGGCAGAAAGCCAGAGAGTATAGTTGGATTTGACTCTCTTCTTTCTGTTGGAAGCTAAACTGTTCAAAGTGTCTAGGAATGTAGAATTAAATTGTTCAACTGCCTTGTCTAGTGGCATTTTAGAAAAGACCAATTAATAGTATTTAAGATATTTATAAATGCCTGCTGGTCAAAGTTAGTTAGGTTGTGTACAGTCTTGTAGGTATGATGTTTGCATGAGTGAGAGATAAGTCTAGGTGTACAGATAATGTGGTGATCACTAATATAGTCTGGCAATGATTCACAATGTGTGAGATTATCAGGATAGGAAACCAATATCCAATCAATAGTTGAGCCATTTTTGTGGGATGAGTTGGTATAGGCTGGATGACTAATTAATTAAGAAAATCCATAGAGGTTTATGCTATTTGTGGGGAAGTGGGAGTTAAGGTTCAGCCAGTCAGTGTTAACATTGTCTAAAATAACAGTTTCAAGAGAGATATTTGTTGACACCCATGATAGTATACTTTCCAGAGTTGAGAGATTATTACCGGGTGGTATGTATAATGGGATCCCTATCACATGGTCGACAGGCCATATGATTGACATATGATCGACACTCATTTGATCGACAGTTCATTTGGTCTTCATTTGGTTTTCATGTTTTACTTCTTATTTTAAGTTATTAAGTTATTAAATTGGTTCCATTTATTATGTTTCGTTTTTCTTGGTTTTAAACATTTTATGTTTAGACACATTTTCATTGATAATTTTTTATTTCATTTTGGTCAGTTGTTTGATTTCAAAACACAATCTGTAAAGATCTGACTTCTGTATGTAGTAGCTCTTTAGAATCTTTGAGATCAGCTTTTTCCCACACATTGATGTCAGCAAATTTTAACCAGCTGGTTGGTCCATTCAAATGTACCATGTGTTGTTAATTGTGTATTTAAGGAGTGTTTTTACATTTGTTACCTTTTGATGTTTGTCTGAAGAAGTTCAGTTTTCTTGAATGAAAAGTGGATGTTAATAAAACACTTAATATTGGACTCTTTGCTGCTGGTTCTGCTGACGTGGATTTTGTTTCATTCATCTTAGTTTGTTTCAACTTCTGTTGCTTCAGTTAGTTTGTTTTGTATCCATTGCCAGTAGCTTCAACCGGCAGCATTCAACTAGCATTTATGGAATTGGAAGAAGGTGCTTGTTTGGACAATTCTGCACTGGTTTCTTTTACTAATATGGTTAAAAAACTCAATGAAAGGATGGATGTGCTTTCCCAACGTTTGGATGGGCTAGTAGCAGTCAAGGGAAATGCTGACAATTTGGCGGAAGACGTTCTTGGAGTTGGTTTGGCTTCTGAGGCGATAGCTGACACCAGTGATGGGTTGAATGACCGTGAGGACAGTGGAAGTTCCACCTCAACTGTTTCAAGGGTTCCTGTACATCCAAGACCTACCAGTGAATGTCACAGGACCAGTTGATCTCTGAGCCGAACTGGAGACTCACTGAATGTTACATCTTGGTTGAATGAGCAACTCCCAGTTTTTGAGAACAGGAACAGGTTTGTGTCTATTGACACAGGGACATCAGAAGCTCCTTCAGTGGACTTTTTGAAGACCTTGGACCACAAATCTTTAAAGGTAAAGAAGCTTCAGTTAGAGATTTCCTATTTTAATGAATGTAAAAAAGTGGGGGTTGTGCAAAAGGGCTTGTGCTCTTGGCAGTACCCCACTGGACTGATAGCTGGTTCAGAGTTCCATAGTGAGCTGATTTGTTTGTTTGATAGACATGGACATGAGTTAATGGACTTAATGGCCAAATTTTATCAGAAATTTATAGACCAGTTGAGTGCTGAAATTGAAATTTTGGATACCAATATTAAGTCACATGTAGATTTTAACAGGTATAATTACGAGTATAAACTAATTTTTTCGACCATAGACCAACAGATATCTCGTAATATGGAGATGAAAATGAAAAAACTGAAAAGAGACATAGATGCATATAATAAACAAACTGCATATCCCCCCCCCATTCTCAGAGTGTTGGCGACAGTCTAGGTGCTCCTGTTAACCTGACTCACGGGGTTATGAGGCAGACAGCTAGACCTAGTAGGCCGGCCACTGGAGAGGATGTGGAGGATGCTGTTCCTACAGAAATTTTTGTGACTGATGGTGGCAGGGATGAGGAGGTTTCTCGTTCTACACCGTCTTTTTCCTCGAACCGGGGACAGAACCATCAGAGGTTTTACAACACGAGGAGCTATCACAGGAACAACAGCAAGAAGCCTTTTTAGAAGTAATGAGAAGGACAAAACCTGACATTATTAGTAACAGTTTTGGAGATTTTTTTGTTTACAACTATTCGAGTTTTACAATCACTGTGGAGATGTCTGATTTATTTTCAAAAGGTCTCACTTTTGTTCCATGGAGACATTTTAATCTAGCACACACATTGCTTGATTTAAAGTTGTTTATATGTAAGTTGAATTTATCGTTAATTTTTGGTAATACTGTTTTAGACAAAAAAAACTTTGAGAGTTCCAAGTACATTTAACCCCCCTATCCATCCTTTACTTTTTTATTTGATCATTTGCGTGAAACCGAAATTAGAAACTTAGTCAACTGTTGTAGGACACTTCCGAACAAAAACTTGACTGATGACAAAGTTGACTTGTTGGACAGTTTAAAAAGTTTACCTGTCAGGATTCTTAAACCTGACAAGAGGGGTGGTTTAGTACTAATGGACACTTGTCATTATGAAAACTGTCTTACCCACATGTTATTGCAGGACGCTTATACACTGTCTAGTATTAACGAATTGAATGCAGCGTATAGGTGCATCCATGTGTTCTTGAATGATTTGTTTTTAGAAAATGTTATAGAACAAGATGTGTTGAAATATTTGACTGTTTCGTTTCCCAAGATTCTGACAGTTTTCGGATTACCCAAGATCCATAAAGACGTGCACAATCCTCCCATGAGGCTATTGGTTAATGATAGGGGTTCAATCACTTACCCGATAGCCTAATACGTGGACAATATACTGAAAAAATACATTGAAAAGGAAACGCACATCTGTAAATACTCTTGGGCTTTTTTAAAAGCCATGGGTGCTTTAGAATTCAAGAGAGGTCATAGATTTGTGACAATAGACGTAAAAGACCTTTATAAGTCTATCCCTCATGCTACAGGGATCGACTGGGTCACTGACCGTTTATTGTATCATAACGCTAGCAGTGTAGAAATTAGATTGGTGCAGGAATTGTTAGATGTCATCTTGAAGTTCAACTTTGTAACATTTGGGGGAGAGATATATTTACAGAAGACTGGTGTAGCCATGGGCTCACCAGTAGGGGCCAGTTTTGCCAACATCGTAATGGATGAATGGGAACACAGATATGTCTTTGGTAATCGTAAGTTCGTAAGTCAGTTCAAAATCGATTTTTATACCAGATTTTTGGATGACATCTTTATATTGACAGAAGGTTCAACTAATGATGTGGGGACTTTCGTGGACCGTCTCAATTCCAGCACGTCTTTTTTGAATTTTACATTTGTAGAGTCTGATTCTAGAATTTCTTATCTGGATGTAGACTTATACAAAGACATTTCTGCTGGTAGCTTTAAGGCCAAAATATTTCGTAAGAGTTCCTATTCTAACACCATTTTGGTCAGTTGTTTGATTTCAAAACACAATCTGTAAAAATCTGACTTTTGTATGCAGTAGCTCTTTAAGAAGCTTTGAGATCAGCTTTTTCCCACACATTGATGTCAGTGAGTTTTAACCAGCTGGTTGGTCCATTCAAATGTACCATGTGTTGTTAATTGTGTATTTAAGGAGTTTTTTTACATTTGTTACCTTTTGATGTTTGTCTGAAGAAGTTCAGTTTTCTTGAACGAAAAGTGGATGTTAATAAAATACTTAATATTGGACTCTTTGCTGCTGGTTCTGCTGACGTGGATTTTGTTTCATTCATCTTAGTTTGTTTCAACTTCTGTTGCTATAGTTGAAAGGTTGGGCAAAGAAGCAGTTCTCAATGTCAGTGGTGAACTGCGTGGTTCAGCTTGCCACTCCAATTGTGAAGCCAATGCCAATGGTGCAACACAGATCGAGCTAGGTTCATTGACCATCGGAAACAGTTCCAATGACAACAAGGGCAAGCAGCCACATATGCTAACCAATGGTGATGTCAATGACAGTTTTCTCATTCCCAATGGCCAGGACTCGGGTGCTAGGAGAAGACCTATTGACTTAGCCAATGGGTTAGATGTCTCTGAGCCTCTCAACAGTAGTAAAATTAACATTTCTGACTTTACTTTTGATTTCTCATTATATGACATGGAGGAGGAGGCGTAACGAACGGGTGCCAAACCGAAAAGAGTTATACCACTGAAAACCTATTCTACTGTCACTGGTAGTATGATCTGCAAGGACAAAGGTACTGTTACACAAAATGCATATTCCACTCAGAATTTTGGTGGAGTAGGGAGTGGAAACAAGGATATGCATTTAAACAATTTTTTAATTAGAAATTGTAATTTTGATAAATTCCCACAAAGACAGGAAGGGAATATTCCTTCCAAAAATGAAAAGGATGGAACCTTGAAAGACCTAATATATTTATTAGGTAAAAAATTGAATGGAATTAATGGGCTGAAAGTGGACAGTGCATATTTACACAAATGTCTAACTTTAAAAATTGTTCCCATGGACTTAAGATTTTTTAAAGTGCCCATAGGGATTAGTATTACTGGCACAAGTATAACTGAGTTCAACCAATTGTTCAGTGAATGTGGGTTTAATTTCATGAAGTTGATTATAAAACATAATGACGAGAAACTTTGTCAGTTGGTACAGGAAGTTGAATCACTTAATACTAGAATAACTAATGATTTATTATATTCTGAATGGAAAAAGTTATATATCAAACAATTTTCAGTTGCTGAAAACAAAATACAAAAAATTTGTGAAAGAAAGCATAAGAAGATCATAAGAGATTTAGAACAATACAATAAGGGTCAGGCATATGTGTGGGATGGAGAGAACTGTAAAAAAACGCATGCCAACCAAAACAAAGTTAATAGTAGAGAGTACACAGAAAGAAATCCTCAGGAAGCTAAGTATCATAAATATGATGGATCACATTTTCAGTGGGGTGGGGAACTACAGGGACAACTACATGGGTATAAGGAGCATATGGACAGACCACAGAATCAATATTACAAAAAAAAAACAAAGCAGAAGGACAACAATTGGGGGAAGGGAAAAAGATGGAATTGAAAATGGAAACTGGTAAACTCCAGTTTGACAGTAATATTACAGTGAATGGAATCATACACACTTGTAATAATTTTAAAATTTACAACTATTCAAGTTTACCGGTGTGTACCTCGCACTTTAGGTTGTTGTCTAAAGGAATGAAGTACATACCGATCCCCCTTTTTGATTTGGTAGATTGCTTATGTGAAATTAAGAAATTTGTAAGAAAAATTAATTTGGCCATAATATTTAAAGATAATAATAAGACGTCCTATAAGGAAACAGCAGGGACTACAATGAAGAATAAAAGTACGTTTATACCTCCCAGTCATCCATATGTAGACATATATGAAAAAATAGTTATGAGGGAAGTATACCAATTATATTACAAAACAAAAGGGAAGAAATCTGTAGGTAATTTAAAGGTATGTGAAGTTAATACCCTTAAAGCTCTCCAAAAGGATGTCAACATCTGAGTGATGAAGCCGGATAAAGGGGGTGGTGTTGCTATCTATGACACTATAGAATATACTAAAAAAATGTATGATATTCTCCACTTATCAGGAAATTATGAGCCCATCTCTATTAATGAGATTAATATCGCATACCAGCGAATTGATTCCTTCATATAAGAATTTTACATAGATGGGAGAATTACTGTGGACATATACAATTATTTTAAAGTAAGATTTCCCACACTAACTACCTTTGTGGGTATACCTAAAATTCACAAAAACATACTTGACCCACCCTTTCGACCAATTGTGTCTGTGAGTCAGTCCAAAACCTTCCCTATGGGAAAAGTTATTGATATGAGGTTAAAACATTTATACAACAAGATACCCCATATGGAGAAGGACTCCTGGGAATTTTTAAGTAAATATCCTAATGAGGAATGGAAAGAAGGACTCATGTTTGTAACTATTGATGTTATTGATCTTTTTTCTTGCTTTCCAAAACAAGAAGGATTGGATACATTATGCAGTAGTATTAGAAAACACACAAAGTTGGACTGGGATACTTTATGTTTGATTATGGAATGTATGTCCATAGTGCTTGACAATAATTTCATATATTTCGAGGGTGAACATTTCCATCAGACCAGAAGGGTCACTGTGGGAGCAGCTTGTGCTCCCTATTTTTGCGAACTTGGTCATGTTAGACTGGGAAGACACTGTCTTGTTTCCCAGTGATTATTTTAGGAGTGTCAAACACTATTCTAGGTTTCTGGATGATATTTACATCCTATGGGATGACAGCATGGAGAAATTTGAGTGTTTCATCAATTTTTTTAAACAACAGTAGTGAATTTCTCAAATTCACATATTCTTCCAGCATACTTGGACACATAGATTTATAGTCAAGAAGGGGGCTTTAAATCACGTATCCATCGAAAAAGCACATTTTCTAATGATTATCTTGAATATACTAGTTGCCATCCTGAAAAGGTAAAATATAATATTTTTAAAGGGCAATGTATACGTGCTGCACGTATGACATCACATTATGAAGAAATGATTGAGGAAATAGCATTTATAACCAGCCTGTTCAAGGAGAGGGGTTATATGCTGAATATGATGAATAATGTTAGACAGTATGTCATACAGGAATGGGGATCCAAGTATAAACCTTTATTAGGGTCATGGAATGCTAGCAGTGTTACCCAAATTCAGGGACGAAGTGATGATCAAGACAGTGTGCAACATCAGAGATCATGTATCCTTAGGTACAGTCCAGAGGTAGGACAAGTGAAAAGCATATTAACAAAATATTGGAACCTTATGTTGGTGGACCAGACCCTAACTGACATCATAGGAGAGAACCCTAGATTTGTGTATAAGATGGGAAGAAATATTAAAAGTTACTTGGAACAACACAATCAAACATCAGCAGTGATGGGAGCTAACAAAGTAAATAAGAAGTACAGCAAAAAATGTGGGTCTTGCAACCAATGTGTATATATTTTAGAAAAACAAAAAATTAAAATTGAGAATGGGTCAAATATCACAATGAGATTTAAATATGGCAATTGTAACACACAAATGTTCATATACATGGCTACGTGCACCAAATGTGTGTGTTTTTACATAGGAAATACAGAGAGATGTTTTAGAAAACGTATATATGATCACACTTATAGTATCAGAACGAAGGACACTAACAGTGCTTTGTAGAAACATATAGAGAGGGTAGGTGAGCCACATGATTTTAGATTTGCTATACTAGAAACCATCAGACTGGACCCTAGGGGAGGATATCCCAAAACCCTTCTGGGGTTCAAGGAAGTGTGGTGGCAACTATTTTTGGATGCGGCCACATTACCAGGTCTTAATGATCATATTTCCAGCAAACCTATTCTAGAGATGAAATAAGGTACAATACTATGGGGTACTGTGTAAAATAATAACAAAATAAACATTCAGTATCATTCAGATATTATATAGCGAGATAAGTGGTTTGACATGTTTATAAAGTTTGATTCTTATTTTAGGCAATATATGTGAATATTTTACAGGAAGATCCAGTATTATATAAATTGTAACATGGCGACTGAATTTATTTATTTACATATTTGTGCTGGTTCAAGCACATATTGTTTTTAGCAGTGATTTATTTTATTAATACATAAATTACAGTATCAGTTTTGTATATATTCATATGGTAATGTGCAATAATTATAAGAGAGGAAATTTAAAGTAGTAATATTCATGTAACTTAGTACACATTGAGTTACAGAGTGTTAATATAGAGCATATACAAGTGGTTACACTGTTACGATATTGTAGCAGGATTTGCATGTATATGTAACTTTAAAGAAAAAAAGTTTGGCGCCAATTTTTAAATTCAAGCTCCAGCGTTTTAAATTACAATGTTCTGAAGAAGCCCACATTGTGGTGGGTGAAAGCGCTTAACATTTCTTTATTTATGGAATACATTTTTCTACTTTTAAGAAAAGCACAGAGTTCTTTGTTCACTTATTGGTGATATCTTGGTGTTGAAATACAGACTATAAGGTAGTTATACTGCCACCAGCCAGCTACTCTAAGGCTCTTACAAGGGTACCCAGTTATACTGAATAAACTAATATAAATGGTAGTGTTTGACCAATGCAGTAAGATGTTTATGAGTGGCCAAAGTGTCACCAGATAAATATAAGTAGTCTCAAATGTTAAAATATTCTCTAAAAGACCAGCCACAATGAAAAGTTTAAATATATTTAATAATAAATAATAAAAGAAATGAAAATACTGAATATCTATTTACAGTAAACACCAGAGTTTCAGTCACAAGAAATATTAAAAATAACACAGAGGGATAGATTCACAAAGATACAGAAGTTCCTGACTGATCTAAATAATTACTATTTCCTGGTTACTTACTAAAACAAGACAAGATAAAGTGGGTGAGTGATCCTTCTTTTTCAAAAAACAGACTGGCCTGAGACTTCGGTCTCATCTAGTATTAAAACATCATTTCAGTGCTGGATTACAGAATGACATCACATATATCTGGTCATCTGACTCTGGTTCCCAAACTATCCCCTTTGCTAGAGACTGAAGCAGAATTTAGCATATATGTGTTACCATACATGCAGAGCTTTACTAAGATGTGTTATGGCATCTGAAAGTTATAAAACTATTCCAAAACTTCCACCCTTCCAGGGTAGCAATTAGTTCACGCCTAAGGACAGTACAGTAGGATTCCTAGTCCTGGTTTTCACAGAGATTTTTCAATGGCTGCAATCAGAACTTTAAGATACAATATTTATGGCCTAAACCAAGTAATTTAATTTCAGACTATTTTTCAAAGTTAGCTGGACTGAGATTAACCTCTTCACTTCTAGTATCCTCTGTTACAATATATTAATTTCAACAGTTACATTACATTCTGGCATACAGGTGTATTTCTTCTCTGTCCAACAAGACCCACTGTTGGTACATTTTTAACACAAGCAGCTTTATAAATACATTTTCAACATAAGCACCTATACAAATCAGTTTTATATAGAAATGACATATAATTCTTTACAAAACTCCAGCTAGCTCTGCTGGCATATGTTACACATCCATTGCCCTACTTCTCCCAGCATAGCTGACAATACCTCACATCTCACCCTGTTTGAAGACCCAAGCTAGTTTTTCAAGTGACCCTTGAGAAACATTGCTTGAGAGAAATGAGCCTGCCTGGAAATACATTAACCCATACCCTGTTCTGAGAATGCATCTGCACTGGCATGGCTGACTTCACTATGGTGCTGGACTGTCATGTCATATGCCTGCAACCCTAGGCTCCACCTTTGTAACTTGACATTTTGCTGGCTGGTTTGATGTAGCCATGGATCCCCCTCAGACTCCTCCTGCCTCCCACTGCAAATACTCAGCACAAGGGCCTCCCTTTCATGGTAAGGTTTCATCATGTTAACATGATACAGTTTGTGCTCCTGCCTCCTGCCTAGCAGTTCTACCATGTAGTTAACATCACTGACCTTCCTCACCACTTTGAAGGGTCCTTCCCAAGCTGCCTGCAGCTTGTGTCTGACAGGAATGAGCACCATAACCTACTGTCCCACAGTATACTCTCTGGCTTGAGTATTCCTGTCATACCAGACCTTTTTCTGCTGTTGAGATCCTACCATGTTCTCCTGGGCCAAGCCCATGAGCTTTCTAAGCCTTGTCCTGTGGTTTAGGACATATACCACAACAGACTTGTGGGATTCACAGTCACATTCCAACTCATCACAAATCAAATCTAAAGGCCCCCCTCACCTTATGTCCATACAGCAACTCAAATGGTGAAAAGCCTGTGGATTTCTGGGGTACCTCTCTGTATATAAACAGCAGATGGGGCAAATATTTGTCCCACTCTCTCTTAAACTGGTCTGCAAATGCGCATAGCATGGTCTGTAGAGTTTAACCTCTCCACAAGACCATTAGTCTGGGGGGTGGTAAGGTGGTTTTTATGTACTTCACCCCACAGCACTCCCACAGACAAGCCAAAAGATCTGACATGAAATTGGCACATCTGTCAGTCAGTCAGTATTTCTCTTGGGAAACTTACCCTGCTGAAAATCTCTAACAAAACATTTGACGTCTTCTATGCCTCAATGGAGGACAGAGCCATGACGTCAGGGTATCAAGTAGCATAATCTACTACCACCAGGATATACTTCTTCCCCGTGAAACTTGGGGTACGCAGAGGCCCCACAATATCAATAGCTGCCCTCTGAAATGACTCCTCAATCACAGTCAAAGGCATCAAAGGAGTTTTGACCTTGTCCCCTGCCTTGCCTACTTTTTGGCACTGCATACAGGTTATGCAATACACTGTTACATCCCTTGCAATCCCCAGCCAATAAATGTTTTGCATAATATATCTCTTTATATGCTTTATGCCCATATTACTTGCAAGAGGAATGTCATTGGCTATGGCTAGAAGTGCCAGACAGGAAGCTCTAGGCACTACCAATTGCTGTATAGTTACTCAAGCATGCAGTTCAAAGATTTTATTACACATGCTATGTATGTTTATTGGGCAGCACAGTGGTGTAGCAGTTAGTGTTGTCACCTCACAGCAAGAAGTTCTCCAGTTTGATTCTCTTGCCTTCTGTGCGGAGTCTGCATGTAATCCCTGCATTCATGTGAGTTTCCTCTGGGTGCTCCGGTTTCATCCCACATTCCAAAGACATGCAGTAGGTGAATTGTGCACTCTAAATTGGCCCTAGCTGTGAGTGTGTACATGTGAATGTGTGTGGTGGACCGTCCAAGGAGGGTTGAGCCTTGGGCTAGCAACATGAGACCATGCAACCTGTAACTGCTACAGAAACAATGAGTGCTGAAAGTTGCTTGTTGCCCAGTGTACCACATGGTGCATAAATGGGAGAGAGAGACATATGTTTACTGAGATAAATTTAAGAGTATTTTTTGTAGTAGGAGTGTGAATTGAGATGGGGATTGTGTAATGTTGGGACCAGGGTTAGGGTGGATGTCACCACATAATTGAAGAAAAAAATGTGCAATAGAGGTATGCTTTAATTTTGGTTAAATCACCTATATGTATCACATTGGATAAGTATAGATGTTTTTGAAACATCTTGAGTTTCAAGAATAAATTACAGTGTATGTGAAATAGTTGAGGGACGATGGGTAGGGGGCAGTAACCTGTATTATTAGAAAAAGAGGTAGTGTCTGTAGGAGACCTTAGTATACATGAAATAGGTACTAGATATGATGAGAGAGAAGAGAGCGAGAGGGCAATTAGAGTAAGGAGAGTGAATGCAATCAGCTTAGATTAAAGATTGTAAGGGTAATAATAGGTTGAATTAAAGAGTGAGTTATACTAGGCTATGAAGATAAAACGTTAGGAATATGGGGAAATTTGCGAGAGGTAATTAGAAATAATGGCTTGGTGAATAGCTGGAGGATGGCAGAAGAGTTTGTATAGCTGTTGGCAAGGGAGTAGTAAGCTAGTAGGATTAGACTGTAATGTTTGTAGTAGAAAACTGTTTGGTTGTCTGTATGGATGAGGAAGGAGGAGCTAAGAGAGGAAGAGGTGTGGTGTAGCTAGGTTTAAATTTAGAGGTGGTGGGTGGGTGGGATTTGGGGTAGGGTAAGGGAGTAGAGTCAGCCCGAGTGGAGAGAGAGCAAATGGAGCATGTAGAAGCCTCAGAGACCAAGAATCTTCAGGTAAGTTTCCTAAGAAAAACTAACAGCGAAGAAACACTATATATCAATTCTGAATGCTTGTTATGGGGCCAATTTAGTATAGGGAGCACAGCAAAAGGACATACATAGTTATATATACAACATTCACATTAGCTGAATGAATTTTAGGTCATTTTTAGCCTGTAAGCACACTATGTACAGAGGAATAAGAAAGACTAGCGTGAGTAAGAAGAAGTTTAAGCTGGGAGGGAGATGGCCACACTAGAAGTACTGGGGGGTGCACACACTGCAGATTACAAGTGAAAAATATGCTATCTTATAACTTCTAATTCCAAACACTAACACTATACAAGGTCAAGTCAAGCTAGAGAAAGCAGCTGATACACACTTACTGTTTTTTTTTCCTGTTTTGGCCAAGGAGCTTTAGGTTTAGCTGTTAGAGTTCAGGTGCATTGAGACCCCAGTTGTAAAAGACCACCCGGGGTCTGCCTTGTCATTTTAGAGATGGAGGGGTTGTAGGGTTACTTTGCTTGCACACTCCTAGGGGATGACAGAAGGGGAAATCAGAGTTTATGGAGATCAAAGAGGAATAACAAGAGAGGAATTGGAAAGTACATTTGAGAAACTGGCAAAAGGAAAGTCACCAGGGAGTGATGGAATTCCCATTTACTTCTGGTGGCTAACTAAAGTAGTAGTAGTCAACTGTTGCTTAATTTTGTTTAATATAAACTAAGCCAGTGGAAACCTGGAAAAAAGCAATTATATCTGTAATGCATTAAAAAGGGAAGAACCCTCTGTTGCCTGCATCATATCAACCAATATCTGTACTTAATCATGATTATAAATGCTTAATCAAATCCTAGCTGATTGGGTGGTAAAATTGTTCAGAAAATAATCAATGATGATCAAAAAGGTTTTGTGGGAGGGTGGAGAACAATGGCTAATATTATTAAATCAATGTTGATATTACAAGATGCATAGGAAACAGGATAGAATGTGATGTTAATATATGTAAATGCTAAGAACCATTTGTTAGGGTAAGACTGACAGTATTCATTTAGGGTTCATAAAGAAATGGAGGTTTATCGACAGCTGGGTCAGATTTTTAAAATAGCTGTATTCAAGAGTAATAGCTAAGATTTAGATTAGGGTTAGATTATAAGAAAGAATAGATATTAGAAGAGGTACAATGCAGGGTGTCCTTTGTTTTTCCAGCAATAATAATACAGCAGTCAGAATTAAGAAGTTATAGATCATGGAGGAGAAAAAGATTGTCTTATATGCGGATGATATTTTACTGATCCTAAGGGACTCTGAGGAAGAAGGTAATAAACTGTGGCAGGTGTTGCAGGAATAAGGAAGTGAATCAGGCTACAAAGTGAATAAAGAAAAGCCAAGAGTGATAAGGATGATTGGAGGAAAAGAAAGATTACAACAAGGGGAGAACATCTGGGTAGAGCAAATGAGATACTTGGATATATGGATCTGTAATACAGTAGAGAAATCAAGGAATATTACATTTGATAAGGTATATAATAAAAAGCAAAGATCAAATTTTAAAGTAGAAAGTAATAGGAATAGATATTGTCCAGAGAGTGTAGGTTTTGCAAATGTGTATAATGTTGCAATATGATTATTTAGGTCAGGTCTTTGGTCCTTATTGGAAAACAACTTTTTGAAAAGGTGAAGCAGATATTTAAGGAGTTTATATGGGGAAGGGGAAAACCTAGAGTGGCTTGGGAGAAATTCACTCGAACTACAAAACTGGGAGAACAGGGAGTTCCAGTCTTAAAAAACAACATGCAGGCTGCAATGGTGGTTAGCATTTTGAAGTTAGTGGATAATGAGCATGGTGGAATTGGAAAAGAATGATGAGGGTACATGAGGCACAATGGAAGATGAAAGTGGATGTTTTGACAGTATTGTTGGAAACACCAAAAAAGGAAGTGAGAACAAAATGGTTTAAACAAATCCAAAGGATGTTTAAAGAAAGGTGGAGAGGAGATGATATGGGGTTAAAGAAGGAGAGGCCAATTATAATTGGGGATTTAGAAAAGGATAAATGGGCTATAAATATTCTCTGGAGATGGAGGGTTAGGTAAAATGAGGTTAAATATTGGTCCCAAATCATAGTAGCTCAAGTAATCAAGAACTGGGAACAGATTAGTGAAGAATATCACTTAAGACAAGTCTTGAGGGGGGAATATGATGCTCTAGTAAATAGATGAAACAGAATGGAGATTGAAGTAACAGAAGGAAATGGGATATCTAAGATAGTTCAGGAAGCTGAAGGTAGGATATTAGAGGGGAAATCAACAAGGTGGTTATTAAAGTTAGTAAAAGAGTGGTTGAGGTCAGGTAAGGAAAAGTAGAGTACTTAACAAAGAACACAATGGTGACGGATATTGGGGGTGCAAGTGAAAGACATGAGAAAGGTCTGAAATTGTTCATCTCTTGAGGTTTTGTGAGTAAAGTAGAAAATGTAAGATTTTTATAAGGAAGTGCTAGCATAAATATTTTTATACACCAGATAGGCTGGCAAGAACATTTCCTGGGATACAAGGAGAATGTTGGAGGTGTAAAGAAGAGAGGGGAACCTGGTCATATTTTTTGGGGAATGCAGGAGGCTGAATGAGCAGAAAAGAGGTATAGAGAGTGTGTGGAGTAAGGTGGTAAGGGGCAACATTGATTTATCCTGTCTTTGGTTATTATGGTATGACAATAATATAGAACCTAAGTATAAGGTAATAGGAAAGCTGATGATATTAGGGAAGAAAGGCATTACAAGGAAATGAAAAAAGGAGTAAGTGCCCAGTGTAGGAGATGCACTGGAAATGATGGATGACCTGGAGAATTTAGGGAAGCCAGGGAAGGAGGAAAAATTCATGAAGTAGCATGAAAAGATATTGAGAATATGGAAGGAAACTTTGAAGAGGTAATCTGGTAAATTAGTGAAGGCAGCAGAGTTAAAGATAAAGACATGGAAGTGACTGGATGACTTAGAACTGAAATGGGAAATTAAGAGGAAGGTAAACTAAAGGCATGGGGAAATGTATGTAAATAGGGGATACAATGGGAAGATACGTACATAGTTCAAATAATATTAGTTTATTGTGAGCAAGCAAATAAACTGATAGGTGAATATAAACAAATATTTGTATGGAATGGATTATGTGGGGCATTAAAAGAGGAGAATGGGAGGATAACAGGAAGAGATTTTGATTGATGCTTGGAATTTTGCATGCTGTGATTTACTTTCTTATTTTTGCTTTCTTGTTTGAAATTATAGAATGTATACTCCAGTATTAGGCTGAAGAGGCTGTATTTAAGGTGAGAGGGAATAATTAAGGAGGTCCGATCAGCCACTGGAGTACTTTACAATAATGAACAATGCATGCATGTAGAATGTACAAAATTGTGCTCAAGGGATTTTTTGATTTTAAGTCCAATTCTTCAATATCAGCAGTTCTAAATTACATAGTCAGTTTTTATTTTATTTTTTTAAAGTAAATGCATGAAACAACATACAGGGGGATTCATACAGGTTACCACAAAGTGTATACTTTGTGTAACCTTTCTGAGCGAATACACAGCAAAACCATTGTAGTAAGGCTGCTCTTGAATTGAGAAAGATTCCACATACAAAGTGTATGCGGTAACCTTTATGACGCCCCCCCCCCCCTCTGAAGAGTTCTTCAAGGGTTCACCAAAAGCTTTAGCATCACACAGTCTTAACAAATGGTTCTGTTAGTGCATAGCTTTCCACTGTTAGTTTACAAAAAGCTTTGTCGAATATGTACATCACAATTTTCCCCTTGATCTGAAACACCACTTTCTTTCTCTGAGGATCTTTCTCTTTTTAACCCTCCTTTATAATTGTACCTCAGGCCTGGGTTTTTGGGACCTTGAATCCTCCCTGGACATTTTCTGCCCTATGATTTAAGGATCTCTGCAGTAGAAGGGCAAGGATCCTAAACCTTCTTAAAGAAATGTATCCATGCTTTGGATTTTCCAGGGCACTCCACTGTCACCCCTGGATCTCAAATAACCCCTACTCTTATATATTTCTAGATTTAAGGAGCTTGTTTGAATCCAGAAAATTGGTGGATTATGTTGGTTCCGCCTCCAAAACAAGGGCTGTGCTTTGTTCCTTAGTGCCTCCCCTTACCACTGTTTCCAAAGGTCCTTAAATTATATGAAATCTTTCCCAGTTATGACATGATGTGTAAAAGAGAGCATCATGACCACTTGGTGTAGCTATTGTACCTCACCTTGAGTATCCAGGTAACACCTTTTCTCAATGGATACAAAAGCCCTCAATGGACTTTCATGAGTGGGCATTTTTTCTTACAGATATACTATGCTTTCACTAAACTACCAGACTATAACAGCACCTGAAGTTCTTTCCCATCTACTGTTATCAAACACTTTAGTCATTTAGCAATAATGCACTAAATAAATGCAGTTTCTACCAGTTTGATCATAACTCACTTCCACTCCAAGGCCTCTTCCTCTCCTCTTAAGTCCATAGTTACCTGTACAGAAGTCTCTGACTTGTTCTCCATGCTACAATATTTAGCAGTATGCTCCAATTTGCTTCATGTAGAGCATAGAATGAAGACATGGTCCCCTTATGTCTAGTGACAGATATATCAGTTATTCTAGCAGGAGATTCTTTAAACACATTCTCCTAGCATGTTTCTTTCTACTAACATTAGAAAGGTACTGGCATTCTGTGGGGTCTGCTTGACACACCTACCTTTTAATGGTTACCAGTAGAGCTCTCTCCTGAATCAGTAGTATTTCCATCATTGTTGCCTTGCTATTATGATCTTCTGGATCTCACTAAAGCTTTATAGTATATTTTAATCACAATAACTATGCTCTTACCATTTTGCTCCTAGAAAAAGTTCATTTGTGAAACTTAAGGGATTGAGTCTTGAATGTGACTACTGTCCTTGTCAATACATTTTGATTTACTTTAACAAAATCACTACAGCCCATACTAGGGGTGTCCATATAAGCATGGAGGGGTTCCCTGTGAGATAAGTTTCCAAAATGTATGTGTGTGTGTGTGTGTGTGTGTGTGTGTGTGTGTGTGTGTGTGTGTGTGTGTGTGTTTTTGCAACTTGTGATAAACTTAGCTAGTCAGGAAAAGTGTCAGTACATGTATGCATGTGTGAAAACATGGAAGAATAATGTTACCAATTTTAACTATGGTCTCACACAATACTAGATGGGAGAACACAGCATGTAACCTTACCATACTTCTTAACTTTTACCTCCAGAGTTATGGATCAAGCAAAAAATAATTACAGAAAAGGCCCTAAATTAGGGACACATTTTAAATACCAGCACTATTAATGTGGAACAAAAAAGGCGAACCAGGAACAACTGCAGACCACCGATTTATTTATTTATTTAACCAAAATTGTACTAAGCGCTTTCACCCACACACATCAGGGCATCTTCAGAGTACTGACAATCCTTGTGTTGAACCTCTTTTTATGTAAATTAGATAACTGAACAATTAAACAATTAAACAAATTATTACCTACGCAGCTAAAAATTCTTAAAGGTACAATCAGCAAAAATGAACATAAACAGCCAGGACTTGTACAAACTTGTTAATTTGTAAATGTAATAAAACCTTCTTGTCAAAAACTATGTATATGTAATACCAATAAATAAAAGTAAAAATACATATATAAATATCTAGATAATAGTATAAATCTAAATAATTATTAAATATAAACAATTGTTATACAATCCAGCATAAAATCATTCATTAAAAAAATTTCTAACATTAAAATTCATATTGTTATACAAAATATTTAAAACATTAAATTATCAGATGTTAACCTAATGCATACAAGATCAAATAAATTGAGACTTGTACTTTAGTATACTTGATATAGAAATATGTTCGTTAATACCAGGGCTAGAACTTGCATTTAGCCGTAATAGCCATAAACATTCTTTAGCCTCAAGTAAGGTGTTGTCATCACCACCTTTGTTATTATTGTAGTATACAATTCTGTCAATAACAAAGAATAAAAATCTCTTAAAATTCTGGCATCTTAGACTATGCATATAAAGAGAACTAGTATTTTTCTGTTTTTTAATGTCTCTAACATGTTCCACTATCCTTTCTCGAAGTTTCCTTATCGTTTTGCCAACATAGAAGGCTGGGCATGATGAACATATAGCTAGGTACACCACCATTTTTGTGTTGCAATTACAATGACCTGGGCATCTAATTGTTTTGCCAAAATGTTGTACCGCAACATATGGTCCATCATTAATAAATTTACAAGTATGGCATGCCCCACATTTGCTCATCGAAGATGTGTTGAACATATTCTTATTATTAACTGCCTGAAAATGTTCTTTAAGATTCATCCCCCTACTATAAGTGACCTTGGGCCCAGTCCCTAAATTATCAGTAAGGTCACCGTTGTTCTGGAGAATACTTATCCAGGTCTCATGTACTATATTAACTATCCTGGGTGATATATCATTAAATGGTATAATAAAGGTGTCATTTCTAGTAGTGTTATTAGTCCTAGATATACTGTTGTCAAAACCGTACTTTAATATAGGTTTGTATATTTGATGTCTTTTAATATAAATCTCTTCACTAACTTTAACAATTAATTCTAATGGATAACCTCTATCCAGAAACATATCTGATAATATTTTAATCTCATTGTAAAAATTAATGTCTTCACTAATAATTCTAGAAAATCTGACCATCTGTCTCGTTACTAAATTCTTTTTCTGGTAATAGGGATGGCAACTATCAAAATGTAAAAAAGAATTGGAATGAGTTTTTTTCCTAAAAATACTTGATTCTAACTTGCCCATGTTTTTATAGAATAAAATATCTAAATACTCACAACTGTTGTCAAATATCTTAAAAGTGAAATTCAAAAAACTAGATGCCGTTTTTAGAAAATTTTCAAACTCAATAAGCATTTCTCTGTTGCCCTTCCAAAAAATAAGAATGTTGTCCAGGTACCTTAAATAAAGGGCAATGTTAGGCCAGAAACTAGAAGTAAAAACACTTTGTGTTTCCCATAAGGCTAACACCAAATTGGCATAAATGGGGGCGCATCTAGCCCCCATGGCCACACCTGTACTTTGTTTATAATATTCACCATTAATTAACATAAAATTGTTTTGTTCTATAAAAACATGGGCAAGTTAGAATCAAGTATTTTTAGGAAAAAAACTCATTCCAATTCTTTTTTACATTTTGTTATTAAACTGCAGTCTTGGCCAGTTAATATGCGCATAAATGATGGAAGAAGACCTGAACTCAGAAATTCATTACCTAGTCATATTTTTTTATTCAGCTATCATTAGATCAAAAGAGTAAGAAACACTCTAAAATGTACCTCAGAGCATCTAGTACATTATAACTTCTCAGAGCTACTTTATTTCCTCCATAGGTATTATAGTATAGTCTTGATAGAGGAAAAAGCTGAACAGTAAGACAAACTGTGAAAAAAGAAAGAAAGAAAGAAGCTGTCTGGATGGTGTAATGGTATGAAAAATCCAGGATGGCAGACAGAGACACATGAGTGGGGGAAAGGAACCAGAGGGTATTGGGTGGGGAATGCCACAGAGTCCTTTACCTCAAGCTCCAGCTCACCTTTGACCACCCTGTAGATAGCTGGCAGTTGGTACGTACAAGTGTGGTCACATCTATGTAGTCAAAATCAAGTTATGGCATAGTATATATAATCATTCAGATAATGAGACTTTCTAGTCTTCCTAAATAACTTGAATAAATATCCACCAAAATGGTTGTCTAGCATGTCCTTATTACATATTTCTCTTGCCAAAAGTACCAGAAAAGAACAGTGTATGATTAAATCATACATTGTATTGAAAATAATAATCATTCATCACATACGCTTTACTGGAGTCATATTTACTCTGATGACATTGCCTTGACATTACTGATTGCTCTACTGTTTTTGTATCATGACAACCTGGGGCAGATGCAGGGTTATAACAGGATAACTAAATGGTTCTCAGCTCCTGCTGGAACCAATCACAATCCATAGAATATGTCAGTTTGTAACTCTGTTACCAGATGACAGTATCATTATGCTGCAGTACTGATAACAACTGGTTCCCAGCTCCGACCGGAACCAATCACAATCCATAGAATATGTCAGTTTGTAACTCTGTTACCAGATGACAGTATCATTATGCTGAAATACTGATAAGTAACTGGTTCCCAGCTCCTGCTGGAACTAATCACAATCCATTGAATATGTCAGTTTGTAACTCTGTTACCAGATGGCAGTATTATTATGCTGTAGTACTGATCACTAACTGGTTCCCAGCTCCTGCTGGAACCAATCACAATCCATAGAATATGTCAGTTTGTAACTCTGTTACCAGATGGCAGTATCATTATGCTGTAGTACTGATAACTAACTGTTTCCCAGCTCCTGCTGGAACCAATCACAATCCATAGAATATGTCAGTTTGTAACTCTGTTACCAGATGGCAGTATCATTATGCTGTAGTACTGATAACTAACTGTTTCCCAGCTCCTGCTGGAGCCTCTTGGTTCTTCTCTACATCAACACTCAACTCTTGATCTCTCTCTCTCTCTCTCTCTCTCTCTCTCTATCTATCTATCTCATTCACTTTCTGCCTCCCTTTATCTCCAAAAAACTCAATTCTCCAAACTATTGCAGAAAGAATTGTTTCTTAAAACTGTTCCAACCAGTTGAAACCATCTGCCTTCTGGAACCCATAAAGAAACAGTCATACTGTCAGTTAAGGAACAAATGTATTGTACTTCTGAAAGATATCTCTACCTGTACTTCCTTTATAGATACAAAGAAACAGGAAACATCTCCCTTCTCCTGCTGTGACACTACCAAACATTTTTTCTAAAGTGCATTATAAACATCATTAAATTTGTTGAAATGAACCCCTATATATATATATATATATATATACTTCAGCATTCACCAAGTACTCTGAGGAGAAATTTTCTAGGTATGAGTTTGTTTAGCGGATATTATCATGTCTGTTCTGTTTAGATGTTATTAGATAAAATTTTTCTTGGGAAGATTAAACACTGCTGGTACTCTCACTCTGGCATCAGAAGTGCAGGTGCAGATGCTGGAGACTGGATCCCAGAGTTGTCACCGTCTTGGTTGAGTACTACTAGCACTTTAGCACTTAGAGGGAAACACCTCTGCAGTAAGGAAAACTGAAAACTGACTAATCACTCCAGCCCAATCATTTAATTATAAGCTTTTTCACAATTCTGTTGTCTGTGAGGAGTGATATAAAGACCTTTGGCAGGATTTTGGTGGGAGAGTACCTTTCTGAGAGAGTGTAGGTCTTGATTAATCCAGATAGTTTTCAAGGAATTAATCCTGTTGGGATGGGTAAGTCCGAGGAAGTCATTGTTCCACTGTATCTGGCGTTCATCAGACCCACCATTGAGTACAATGTCCCCTTTAGTATGTACCTAACCAGGCATATCCAACAATTGTAACATCCACAGAGGTTCCTCATTAAAAGAATACAGGGCATAAGTAATACGTCCTATGCAGACCACCTCAAGGCCCTATCCCTGTATTCTGTCACATGCAGGCTTTTGAGAGGAGATCTATGCTTGGTATACAGGACATTGTCTGATCCCACTCTGATGGACCTCTTGCATATCCACAAAACAAACAGTACCAGAATTACCCATTCTAAAGACTTAAACCTTGCCTGTGATCTAAATAGGACCTGCTGGAGAGATATCTATGTATCCCAGAGACTACCCATCTATGGAACAGGCTCTCCATACATGTGAAGCAGAGTTCCTCCTTAACCCAATTCAAATGCAACTTGGACAATTGGATGGAAATCTGGAAATTCATCCCTGGTTTGGTTCATCTCCCAGGCCCATGCTTACACTTATCAAGGGTATCAGAACTTGTCAGAGATTTGGGATGCATGGCTAGGCTTAAAAAGGCCCTTGTGGTCGTTAACCTAGTAAACACCTATGAACCTATGACGTATATTTTTTTTTCTCTGTGCCATGTATCTGTATCTAATGGTCTTTTTAAAGTCTTTTCACTGATTTCACTATAACTTTGCAGAATTATTCCATTTTATAATCTTTGGATAATTTAATGGCACTTAATGTCTCGTTACAGCTCTTACTATTTAATTTAATTTAACTACTCCACTTTGTTTTAAATTATAACCGACTGATAAATTGTATGTTTATTAAGGTATAATAAAACATTTTGCTATCAGAATGGCTGTAGAAGTCTTGCATAACAGAATGCAGCTTTGAGATATATTGCAACAGTGCCATTGTGCCAAGGGTATGGCTGAAAATAGTCCCAAGATCTGCCAATCCACCCAGTTAATAATGGAAAATAAATAGCTAAAATTATCTCAGGACCACTCCACCTGCCTAGTTAATAACTAATGCAAAATAACTTATATTAATAAATAAACATAATGAAGCTTTTGTCCCCAGGCCTTTATTGAAGATGAACAACAACTTAGCAAACATTCAGACAAACAAAAGTTTTAAAATATAAAGGATTATTATCAGGTCGCTGATTGTAATGAGCATATTATGTGTTCAAAACATCGATGCCAAGAAATTCATCTGATGACTGAAGGTTGAGAATCTTGGCATCCATGTCAAGAACATAAACCCCAGGACTGAATAAAATCCATGTAGGCTCTGTGTAGAGCCTATACAGAATGTATCTATGCACATGGCAGTGCGCCATACATATTAATTATGGTGTGCTGCTGAGGGAGATCACAGTAACACGGATGTTGAATCCATGTAAGCAACACATTACAGGCAGTCCATTAACTGTGGACTGTCCAGAAAAATTCTGGACAGTTGGTAAGCACATCACAATAACTTTTGGCCTGTAAACCTGGACCAAAAGGTGTACAACAAATTTATCTTTGTTAAATTGCAATTACATTTTTTATTTTTTTACATTTATGTGCTTGTTTGCATGGTGCAGTGCATTGCTTAGCTCTGATTAGCTATGCTTAGCTTTGCTCACATATACAATAGACATCTGCTAGACATCTAAAAGTAGAAACCAGATGTATTCGATTTTAATTAATTTATTTATTTATTTTTATTATTTTGTCTTCATGTGCTTGTTTGCGTGATATGGCAGGTTACTTAGCTATGCTGAGCTTTGCTTACAGATACAGTGGACATCTGCTAGACATCTAAAAATATAAACTGGATGTATTAAATTGTTGTAGTTCTGTGTGTAGCAATGCGCAATCCCACACAGCGAAGCTACGCTACACTTACAGGTACCTTTGTAGTATATGTGAAGATATACAAGTTCCCTTTACTATCCCAGTGGCTAGATAGGTTGAGTCATGACCTACAATGTAATAGGTCCAAGGCTCAAGTCCTGCACAGTGATACTTTTTACATTTATTGCTGTGATTATGTGTCAGGTGACTGAAACATCGGTTTAGTTCAAATTAAAAAATGGGTTACATTTAGAAAGGCTGAGCGATGCTAAGCAGCACTTTTCCAGTTTGCACATTGCTCAGCTTTAGTTAAACATGGGTTGTGCAAGTTTGCATGATGGTAATAAAAGTGGAACTTTTTTGAAAGTTACAGTATGATGTGCAAGGGTGGGAATGCAGCTTATATAAAAGCCAATAGGCAAGAGTTTTACATCATTCTTTGAAGTCTTACCAAGGCTGTGGATATATGGCTACTGCTGCCTTAGGTAAGGGAGCGAGCTTTCGTGTGCAAAAGTGAGGAGTGCAGGAGTCCAGAGTTTTTGTTGGACTCCTGTTAGAGTATTATGGACCTTGGCTGTTTCAGGGTAACTACCAGGGCTCAGAGTGTAAGTCTGAGGCCTGCAATCATTTGGCCATGGACCTCACCAGTGCTACTGGTATCCCCCACATTGGTGAGCAGTGTCATCACCACTACAATGACCTGAGACACAGAAAGAGGGGAACCTTGGACACTTGGTTCCAAGAGGCTAGGGCTGGGCATACCAAACAGTTATATAAGTATGTTTTCCAGTAATTTATAAATATACAAGCTGAATCTGTGCAAAACTGGTATGCATAATGGTTTGCTTCTCTTACCACAGCTGCAGAAGAGAGGGCTTGCAATGCTCAGTCCCATGCAAAGCAATTGGCCAGGATGAGGCAGTCGTGTGGTAAATAGAAAATCACCAAAGTAATAACTTAATGCATAACTTAATACTACAATAAAGTAAATACAGATTTTGCAGTCTTAATGGTCAGGTATGACATGTTGGATATCTTACATCTTTATTAATGTGTCACTACCTACCTGAAATGGAAAAGCAAGTTAAAGCAAATAAGCATGCAGTACTGTGTAGCATAGCTTCCAACCATCAGATAATGTTGGGGTCTACCCAGATTAAGAGTCACTGTTCTTGCCTGCTCATTGTCTGAAATATACTGTAGGTTGCACCCAATAAACGAACAGGGTATATGGGTTAGTTAACAGAAGTCCTAGACAGCTATCCATGGTCTACATGCTAGAGTTGAAGCAACATTAATCAATACATTTTAAAAAGTGATGGTGCTTTGATAAGTAATGTTTTTAAATAAAGTGTTCACTGTTCCTGTATTCACTGCATGTGTGTTCTAATCCGACACCAGTCAACTGTTACATATTAACTAATAAATAATGCAGCAACAAATGTAAGAAATAAATGTAGTGCAATACCCAGATTATGAGTCAACGTTGAGTTCTGAGAATTTTTCCTGAAATATCCAGTAGATAACACTCAGCAAATTTTAGGTTAACAGATGTCCTACACAGCCATACATGTGTGTAACTGATAGATTTCAAGCAACATTAAGCAATACAGTATAAAAAGAGATGGTACTTTGATAACTAATCTTTCCAAATAAAGTGCTCATTATTCTTGTGGTCACTGCTTTTAGTTTCCAATCTGATACCCCACACAGCTATGCATGTGTGTAAATGTACAATTTCACACAAAATGTTGCAATAAAAGTCTTAAAGGTGATGGTGCTTTGAGAATTCATTATATTCAAATAAAGTGCACATTATTCCTATAGTCACTGCTTGTGGATTCTAATCCCATGGCAGCTAACTGAGAAATGACAAGCTGTCTAGTGTAATTAGTGTACATGAACATACCTCTCAGCTGCCACAATTTATGCAGAATGTAATGACTAATGCCCCATATGTCTGTTCCTTGATTTTCAGGTATATGGCATTACTTGGAATGCAATTTAATGGCAAATCTGTTATCAGAACACCTTGCTACTAATGTTTGAGCACACTATATAAAAATGTTCACTGTAGTTGTGCCTTTCTACCAACATTTGATAGGGCTTGGCCCATAATGCCCTATGCTAGCAGTTTGAGAGCTATTTACATACACCATCATCTATGCAATATTAGCAGTCACTGTTCTCACAACTGAAATCTGACATATGTAGACGTACGTAGTAGTAGTCTGTTTAACTATATTAACTGTGAAGGTACTAATGTTCTTTTTTTCTCGCTCACCCAACCCTTCTCTTCCTTAATTTATTAATTATATTTATTATTGTGATTTGATATTAAAATATTATTTGTAACTACCTCTTATGTTGGCCTTGCGTATAATTTCATATTGCTTTGCTGTTAAAATACTTTCATTTACATTATTTATTGTTGTGTTCCTCATTATATTCCTTTCTATTTCTTTCCATTACTCATTATTATTTTCTATTATGTTATTAATTACATTTGTTTGGTTATGTTTATTTTTACCTTATGTTTATATTTAATTTCCTACAGCACAACAAGGTAGGCCAGTTCCAGGTGATCTACCTACCTTGGCTCTGTCAGCCATGGCACAGGGGCCCAGCAAATCTGGGCCACAGCCTGGTGGCACCCCCTATGCTGTCCCTGCACTTTTTGCTCCATCGGGTAGTTCCACACCACAGGCTGAGGGTGGTCTTCCCTCTGGGAGTGGAAGTGGAGGGGGGCGCTTATGTCACTCATGATGAACTGCCAGACATGGTGAGTGGGCTGCTGTACCAAACTGCTGGTGCACACCTACCCTGGATAGAGAGCATGCTGCCCATCCTGGTGGGACAGCCTTGCCCCAGGCACCAGTGTCAACTACTGCTTCCACAGGAGCAGTGAAGGTACAGTGCTGACAGTCCCATGGGTGAGGAGTTGAGTCACACTGCTACCGTGTCTGACATCCATGAGACTGGGATTCCACAACACTCTCCCCAGCCAAGGTTTTCACATCCCTCTTGTGTCACACACTAACCCTGTCTGCTGTCTTGTCTGTCTGCAAAAGTTTCCTCACCTTCCCAACTTACCTCCCCCACACATACCTATTTACCTTCCGCAACATTCTACTTTCACCTTTTAAAAAAAAAAAATGGGCACCTGTCCTAAAAATAAATAAATAAATAAATAAATAATGTCCCATACATAACTCTCCATTTCACACACATGTCCACTGGACACACTTAATTTGGTCCAATTTTCTTGACAATGCACTTATGTTGTCCTTACCCCTCTCTCTTGGGGGGGGGGGGGGTGACAGTCCAAATTCAGCTATAAAATCTGTTAGAGTGCACAGCTGTTGCTGTACAAGAAATGGATAGCTATGGATTTTTCCTACACCCTTCCTGCACATACCTACCTTTCTTTCACTATGTTTTTCCCCCTGCTTGCACCCCATTTCATTTCTTTAAAGATGTTTTGCATGAAGCACAATGCCGTTAAGCTAAGCTAAGCTAAATGGCACTATATTGATATATGTGTGTGAAATAATATTAATCATGTTCAAAAAGTACACCTGTTCCCTATTTCAAACCCATGACAATCACACCTGCAAACCAGTGCACCAACCCTCCAAACCACACAGTTGTTAATTAACAAAAATGTTAAGCAAAAGATAATGCTTGCCATTTTCCTGTCATTAAGCATGCTTAAGCAATGCTGCATCGTGCAAATTTAATAAAAGAGCAATAGAAAAATGGGATGTAACTTGGACTCTGGTATAGGAATACATCACTATAAAGCCAGACACACAATAATGGATGTAAGTGAGGTCTCTAACAGCAGGTAACTGTGCAACTATATCTGAAACATTTAAAATATACCTGCTAAAACATTAATGGAAAAATAGGTGTTTAACTGGGACTCTGATGGAGAAATACATCCCTATAAAGCCATACACATAATAATGTATGTAAGTGAGTTATGTAACAGCATTTAAGTGTACAATTATATATTGAAAAATACACTTGCTCTAACAGTGACTCAGTAACTCAGTTTGTTAAATGCTTTGAAAACCTTAATTTTTGGTCCACGTGGTTCTGGGTTCAAATCCAGTGGTACCTAACATTTAAAATACATGTATGTGTACATCACCATTATGAATTTTGATATGTATGACTGTTTCATCACCTATTTATCCACCCAAAGTGGTACAGATGGAATGTCTGCTTTTCAATGATGGAAGTCAAAGTGCCTACAGATAGGAACACAGTTAACATATTCCCATTACAACACTAGAAAGTGCATACAGTATCAGGTCATAGGTTCATAGAATGATACTAGGCTATTGGCCCAGAGGCCCTTATAAGTCTAGCCAAGAAATTTGCCCATGTTCCCACAATGTCAGCACCTGTTTCCCCTGTCCAGCAGGGACAAAGGTGGGATCCCAGGGATGTATTTTCTGTTTCCCATCCAGTCATCCAGGTTCCTCTACTCATTACAACAGAGTGCTTCTCCAGGTGTTTCTGCAATTACATCCTACTGCACCTCTAGGGGTCAAATATTACTTTTTCATACTTGCATTAATAATACCAAAACTGTGCTACATACAAGGTATTAGAACATTTTATCTTGAAGCATACATGATGGCAAACACAACTGTATTGATATTTGACCTCTGTCAATGAGTATTTGTTAGAACTGTAAGGTGATAACTTCATTTTTTAAAGGCTCAAGCAACACCCACTGGAAGTTAAAGGTACACACTCAAAAGAGTTGCACTGGAGGGAATGAGAGAGCTAGTGAAGTACTCTGCTTGACATGGAGAGGGAGTTTATTCCACAGATGGGGGAGTCTGTGGGACACAAATCTATCCCACCAACAAGTTCTATTAATGTCACAGACCAGGATGAGGTCTTGCATGTGGGTTGCGTGAATGGAGTCTGACTTACGGATATGCAGCAACTCCATCAAGGCTGGGTATGAGATGGCCTTGTATGCCAGACACAAGTCACCTCTGAGCAGTCTGTACGAGACTGAGTAGAGGGACAGGGCTTTTAGCCTATCTGTATAGGATAGGTGTTTGAGACCCTGGATTTTCCTGGTCAGGAACCTGTGTGGTCTCTCCAGCTGCTGCATGTACTTGGCAAGGTACATGCCGAAGGGGGCATTGTAATCGATAATGGGTCTGATAAGAGAGGAGTACAGGGATGTTATGACCTCCTTGTTCCTGGATGAAATACCCTTACTTATGAGGTGGGCCATGTAGAAAGCCTTCTGTACAATGGAGGCAATATGGTGGTCAAAAGTCAGGTTGCTATCAACCTGGGTGCGCAAGTCCCTCACAACTGATTGTGTGCTTAGTATGTTTTAATTAATGTGATAATTAGTAGGGATGCCATTTTCCCCAAAGGGAATAATGAAGCATTTCTTCGCATTCACTTTGAGACCATGCTTCTGGCACCAGTCATTAGTTTGGGTAAGGCCCTCTTGGAGGATGTTCACATCACTAGGGAAATTTAAGACAGCACCCAGCTTGCAGTCATCTGCAAACGTAGTCAGCCACAGACCACTGGTTTTTGCTTGCACTTCAGAAAAGTATATCCCAAACAGTGGAGGCCCCAAGGCTGATTCTTGGGGCATGTCGCTTGTTATGGGTTTACTACTAGAGGTGACTTCACCTATTTTGACTGAGTGGGTTCTATCAGTGAGCCAATTAGCTACTAATTTGGTAACATATGGGTTGAAGCCTAGCTGGGAGAGTTTATCTATTATGCCCAAGTGGGGAATAGTGTCGATGGCATTGGGTAGTTCAAGGTAGGTGGTGTGCACCATCTTCCCCTCATCCATGGCTTTGGTGACTGTTTCAAAGAATTTGACCAAGTTTAACATGACAAAACCAAACTGTGTGGGGCAAGTGTTCGGATGTTGCCAATATTCTTGTTTATAAGGTCCATGATAATGCGTTCCATGGCCTTGCAGATCAGGCTAGTTAGGCTGATGGGCATTATTATGCATTCACAGAGGATTTTGAAGTATGTAATTCAAAGGAGGCCCAGTAATATCAGACTGCAGCACACAATGATTTGCTACTCATATTACAGATAACCACAGCTGCACAAGTAACATACACATATGGAGGTCATGCTAGAAGCAAGGGTTCCCAACACACATTCCAGATGACTGCTATAACATAACACATGACTTTGCAGTTGTCCAAATAGTTGACATAATGGTAAATGTACCCCTTAACTTGTTCAAGGACACAACAAACATGCTGCCTTTTACTCTGTTAGTGATACCTTTGGCTAACATGTTTACCTTAAACACATACCTCAATTTCCTGTGGGATGGGTTCCCTCAATCAGGCTCTGGCTGTACACCAAGGCTGCCACAGTTCGCACCGTTACTCACAAGTGTTGTTATCCTCCACATTATGCAGCCTCTCTGACTATGCTTATTGACTGCAGCAACATCAGCTGCAGCCTGTAGCACACACATCTGTATGTAATTAAGTATCTACTACAATCATTCTCTCTGTGCTGACATAGTATCTTTATCCCAGTACTCTCTACCCCATCATATGAGAAAGGGGATTGATTCTACATTGAGGCCTTATATCTTGTTGAATAGTTGCATGGGATTGCCTGATTATACTGCAAATCAACTGTGTATGCTGCAATTAGCATTCCTGAACCACAGACTGGTTTCAGAGGCAATCACCTGCTAATGAGAACCATCTTAAAAAGGGAAACTTCTAGCTAAGGGAACCATTGTCTGAGAGTTACTTTCTATGGTGAACTTGTTGACATAACACTTGTATAGCTGTATCTTTCCACAGAGGAGTATTGTACTCCATCAAGTATGTAACCATTTTGTTTCCAACATGATGCATATGTTTGAATATACTTAGGGGGAATGGGGATTACATCAGTAAACCTTTTTTAGAGCTATACAGATGACATGCCATCGATCTGCAGCTGTGTAACACCTACATACATGTTTTACTATATAATCATTTTAAGGGAAGTCATTTTTTAAGGAAAGTGATTTTAATAGGCACCTTAGATTGATTATTTAATGGGGGAAATTATTTTATTGGTGGCTTGGAATTGTGTTTTAGTATAAATGATGACAGTGAGTAGTAGTTAACATCTGATGAAGTCTTAATGAACAAAAATACTGGTTATTGTATGAAGCGTTTATGTATGGTTTGTTGTGCAACTTCGTTTTTTGTATATTAAAGCCTTCTAACCTGTTTTTTGGTGTGACCCCTCTGTCTGTGCCTTTTATGTTACCTATATAGGGTGTAGACTACAACAAGGGTATAATGCTGTCTGTTAACTAGGGACACAAGTCTCCTGGATACTTCCTTTGCTAGCAGTTGTAATACTACACAGCTATTTGTTTGACATTGTATTTCATACATATGTTATGGGGTGGATTCCTGCTATAGGCCACACTACAAGTGGACTCCTGTGTTGGGTGTGTGATCATATGTGAGTATCTGTCATGGCACAAATAGGAGTAGGTCACTATTGCTATTCTCCTAGTTGGTTCCATACCCTTTGTATGTTTTGCACACTGTTGCATATGACGTGTGCAATCAAGCAGGGAATACTGATAGCCTTCCTATAATGATGTATCTGTACATACTGTACACCCACATATGTGGTCCTGGCATGTGTTCTCATTTTTTTTTTTTTTTTGCATTTCGGGTGATATGCATGCCAGATGCCACCCACCTTTCACTGAGGCTGAAAATGACCTCATAATTGAGGCGTTAAGACAACACTACCAGGTCCTGCTCTCCAGTGGGAGGGCAAATAGGCAAGAGTGACAAGCCTTGTGGGATGAACTGGTCAATAACATAAATGTTGTGGGTTACTGGAATTGCACATATGAGTAGGTGTAAAACCATGCCACAGACATGATCCACTCGACACGCAGACGGTGGACAGTGGACATGGCCAGAGATCGACAGGTCACTGGTGGTGAGCCTACAGCAAAACAACCTCTGCCAGCCACTGAGGAATTCCTGGTGAACTTTGCAACACAGGACAGCTCCCAGGCATCCATCACACAATATGTCATGGATGTGGGTTCCCCCATTTCCACACAACAGGAGCATCCAGGTATGCTTATTTGGATCACCATTGGAATACTGTAGCACTTAGCGTGTCAAGGTGTACATAGTTTTATGTGGGTGTCAGGTGTTTTATGGGGAGGGGGTAAGAAGTTAGCTGTAGTTTTAAGTTCATGCAGAGACTGTGACCCACATACCTGTTAACATAGCAGCTACTGTAAATGGGAGATATTTGGACGTAGTACCAATGTTATACTGTAATATGTTGTGCTGTTTACATTACCTCTCCCTCATATGTTTTTTAGGACCATCAAGAATAGGAAGAAACCATGCTCCTGCTGCTGGTAAACATAAAACAAATTTGTCAGAGATGTAGATTTACTTCAGGGTATTAGCTAAACTGTCATTCCAGGCCTGTTGGTTGGATTGATGTACTGTCTGCATGACTGGCAAATGTACAGACATGTTCTGACTGAACACACTTTAGGGTCATACCTGTGCTTTGTAGGTGTGACCACAGTGATTGATTTCACAGTATTGTCCCGACTTTTTAGATGGGCATACCAGTAAACTATGCAGAGTTCTGCAGAATGTCAACAGTGCACATAATTTATATTTTGCTCATGACAGTCTAGTTTAAAGATCTGTTATTTTCAAATACTTACAGATTTGGGTTAGAAAATAATGTCCTCATGTCTTACTATATGAGGTCGTGGGTTATACAAGACTGTAATAGTGTAATAGTGACAGCAGTCTATACAGCTTAGCATATATTGCAACATAATACTGCAGAGCATAGTAGTACAGGTAGTAATGTGATGCTTTTCCCTTTTTATCACAGGTGACCAGGGGGTTGGACTTTGCCCCCTTCACAACCTGATGTGAGTGTCCCTTCAGACTCTGATGATGATGGTGGCCAAAGTGAGGCTCAGCTGGGAGTTGAAGGACTAGATCTGTCACACATGTTTACATCCTTCATCCTCCCTCATTATCACCATACACTGTCAGTATGCCTATGCATATCCAGTCCCATGAGGTCACAAATATCGGACAGTCAGAGGGTGGGGACACAGTCTGACATCCGTGACTGCCTCCACCTTGTTGCTGATACCCTGAATCAGCAGTGGAAAGATAGTGGTCTGAGACAGATTGCACACTATCCAGTCTCTCCAATAAGATGGCACTGGAGAAAATCACCCCATGAAAAACATTACTACAGGTCACAGGTGTGCTCTGTGTGGGAGTTGTAAAAACTGATTGAGTGGCCTGCACACACATTGTAAATGATACCATGTGTAGTATAGACCACCTGACAGTTAATGGAATAATGTGGTTCATGCAGCACCATCCCAGATCCCTAAGCAGAGGCATAATTTTGATGAGGGTACAGTCTATGGCTACCAGAACATCAGAGAAATTAGTTACTTTCCAGAAGTCCCACATGGTGTCACCTCTGTCCTCTGTGGTACATGGACACTGCATATGTTTCCAAAAATGCTACAGCATTGCATTGAAGAAATGATGGAATATTCTCAAGCCAGATGCTTGAGATACCCTAAATTGTATCTCCAGTAGATCACTGTAATGTCCATGTAGTTAGTATATTTAAAACAACACATACATTAGTATCCACTGGGATAGGTAGTCATTGAGCCCCATGGGGCTACAGGAAAGGCTGACACATGTCCATAATGCCCTACATAGTTTCTCTGTTGAGTCAGTAGCAGTCCACAATATTGTGTCATGGAGTACACGATAAGTTAAGTGGGAAGTTGGCATAGTGGTTAAGGTGCTCGCCTTATAGGCAGAAGGTGCGCAGTTTGATTCTCACATAGGGTATCTGGCTCTTGTTGGAATAATCCACAAGGCCAGTTAGCTGGTACTAATTTATTTTTGAACCTCCCTGCACACTTCACTCATCAGGCCAATAATAGAGTCCAACGGTCGTTTTGCTATATACCTTTCAAAACACCTGCAGCAACTGGAGAGACCACAAAGATTCCTCAAGGAAAATTCAAGGTCTTCAGCATCTGTCTTACATTGATCATCTGGAGTCACTGTCACTTTATTCTGTTTCATACAGACTACTCAGATGCGATATCTGCCTTGCATATATAGCATTCTCTGACCCTGCTTCATTGGAAATGCTGCACATCTGCAAGTCAAATGGTACATGGGTACTCGCTCTAAAGACCTTTACCTGGTCTCTGACATTAATAGAACCTGTTGAAGGGACATATTTGTCTCCCAGAGGTTACCATGCCTTTGGAACAGACTCCTGCTTCATGTCAAACAGAGCACCTCATTGGCCCTCTTCAAACGTAATCTGGACTATTAGATGGGTAACCATAAATTCATGCTGGGGGTTCCACCTGTGTCCCTCTTAGACAGGGGCAATAGGTGCTGATTGTGGAAATAAAGGTAGAACTTGGCCAGGCTTGTAAGAGCCCTAGGCCATTAGCCTAATAACTTCTATGATCCTATGATCCTAATGGCTGACACAGAGCCTCATGGGTGATGACGAAGCACAATTCCCCCATCATCAACTTTAAGAATCACTGGTGTTCACGTCTATAGCATGTACAACTCTGAGGCGTATTCTATATATATATATATATATATATATATATATATATATATATATATATATATATATATATTTCTAAATTGTTCCAGCATCTTGATGTATCTCATTTCATTTGCATATACCAGGATATTCATTTTAATAATATTCCTTAATACCATATGGCCACTAGCATATGCCGCACCCAGCTTTGCTGCTCCCAAGTTACAGCTAGTGGTATGCATATTTCTGAATTAAACACACTCTGCACGTGACTGCTCATTGTGCAAATTCACATAATGCAATGCAGCAACATTTTTTGAAATCCAGCTTTGATGTATTAAGTGTTTTAAACTTTTACTTTATTATGTATTTCTTATGTTTTACTGTTCAATTTTCTGTGGAACTTTTTTCCATCTGGCTTCTGCCGATAAGGTACTTTCTGCCCTGTCAGACTTTTCCCCACTAAACAAATACAAACAAACAAACAAACAAAAATAAATACATAAAATGTTAAAGATGAATTTTGCAAGAGAGGGGGTAAGTAAGCAATTGCACTATAATTTATGTCCTTTGCAAATAGCTGTGGTGGAAACTTACTTATATGCATCAGTAATATCATCAGATGGCATTACGGATTTTTGTCCAAGATTTTATATTGTATATTGCTTTGTCACATTCTATTTTTCTAGCAATAAAAAAAAAAAAAAAAATAGAAAAATGTTTTTGGACGAATCAGCTTTTATTTCTGATTACAGTGCTTTCTGGCTGTTTATTACAAGTTATATAAATGCCTTTTAGGTCAGAAGTTCACTTGTTGGATTTCTGCACTGCTTCCAGTCACATTTTACCTACGATTTTTGGTCAAAATGCTCTCCTCTTTACCTTAATGTTAGTTATTTAACAGCATAAATATATTGTATGCAGGCCCGCAACAAATACCTTCTATTAGCAACAGTAACACATATCCAGAAATGCATATCTTGTAAAAATGATTTCCACCTCAGAGTATTATGCAGGTCTGCCTTACATTTAGTTTAAGTAATGACATCATTCTCTAGATTACTAAAAATAATGAAGTGCATATGTGGGGGTCTGCATTTCCCATAATCTTCACCGAAAACTAATGGCCTCAACAGGAACTTCTCAGCTTGATGGAAGGCAGTGCTGCAGGCACTGTAAACTTTCACAAATCTCTGATGGTTCCCTGCAAGTGTGCACGCAAGTAACAAATCAAATGCAGATTTATTTTTCAAATATACAGTCAAAGTAACTATTACTTCCAGTCTCCTGTTAAATCACTTTTAGGATGGATGGATTTCAAGTCTTTCCTGGCCCACAGTGCTTGCCTGCTTTTGTGTATCTTAAGGCAGAACAGAAGATGAATGTCTATTAATAACTATACATCTATGCAGCAACATATATGCAATGATGGAAAGCATTGTGGGTAAAGTATATTACTAAATATACAGGGGTGGCTTATCATTTGGAGGACAGACTCCAAGTTGTGCAAACCTCTAACTGGTTAATCATAAATGATCAACAACACAAGTGCCTTAAACACACAACCTGAAATAGTCTTCCAGTAGTTTTGAAGGGGAAAAGCCTCACCATGCACTCCCCCAACATGCGCACACACACACACACACACACACACACACACACACACACACACACACACACACACACACACACACACACACAGGGTACTGTACCCTTTCATTCCCTTACTTAATGGTCACACAACCATGTGCAAAGGAAAAACACTTTGCAATGGTTAATGCAGTAGCCGCACAAACTGCAATCTCACAGCTTCACTAATTCAATAGGAGACATAGAAAGATGTAACATCACAAAAACAGGATTAAGATGACTGTATATGGAAAAATGGACATCAACAATTCCAAGTGAAGCCCAAAGTGTTGTAAACATATTTTTAAAATGTATATAAATATAAGTAAAAGTCACTACGGAGTGAAATTAGAACCATCAGAATTTTGGTTATCCTGGGTTCATGTACAAATTAAGACATTAGTTTCTTAATTATGAATACATGCCCACAGAATAACCATTGTGTAGATGTAATACAAATCAACACAGTGCCAAAATGCCCTTTACTGCAACAGCCAAATATCAACAAAAGGGGTAACCATATTGCTGAAAAAGTCTTGTCCTGTGAATGAAATGTTTGTACATTACTTCAAACATTTCACAATTGCATTTTTTTTCATATCCTGGTCACATTAATTATAAAAGTAGGAATGTATGGAATTCTTTTTTTGACACACATCAAAGTTTTGGAGCATTTTTACAAGATTTTGTCTCTACAACAAATACCATTCCTGCTTAAGAAGTACAGACAAATACACCAACACCAAAATCAGACTTTTTATGTGCATTCAGCTTTTTATGTTTCATAATTAATTTTATACTTCAGTCATCAAAACTATTTAATTTGCAATGAGTGCCTATCTTCAGAGTTACACAACCGTGTGACACACACGTAGCAAAAAAGAGGCTAGCTGACATTCTTATGATCACAGACAGTGAGAGACAACAGCTTTCTAGGTGCTGGACCTAAACCTAAAGCTTGCAGTTTCATGTTTTATACTTTAGTCACAGCCTTAGTTTCATACAGTCATTCATTATTCCCTACATTAAAATACTCTAATAAAATATGTAAGAAGAAAAAAATTTTATAGGGATTCATTTAACAGACCGCAATCATATAAGCACGAAAAGGACTATATGCAAAATACAGTTCCATACAGCATTAATTTAAAAATTTAAAGTTTAAACAAGACATGCTCAGGTTTCCTCCCACATCCCAAAGACATGCTGTAGGTAGATTGGACACTCCAAAAATTGGCCCTAGGCATGTGTGTGCATGTGCTTTATGTGGAAGGTTGGGCGCCGGGCTAGCACCTCGGCACTGTAAAGCTCTACGGCCAATCATGAGCGGACAGGTGATCCACTGTGGTGACCCCTAACTGGGAAAAAGCCGAAAGAAGCAGAAGAAGAAGAAAGTTTAAACAGGACCATATCTGCTGGGAAAGCAATGTGTTTTAAATTCCCGTTAAAGAAATATTTATTTCCATCATAGTATATATCTTAATATTTTAGTATTACTTTCAAAATGTATATATTTTATGAATGTGTATAGAAAGAATGCATAGCTGTATGATATTTTACCTGTAAATATTAACTTAAAAAGTGTTCATATGTATAACATGACTTTTTTAACAATGGATACGATTCAAAGATATAAATAAAAGCAGAACACAAGAGTTACATGTTGAAGAAAAGGACTTCCAGGATCAAGGAATTGTTATTTGAACTTGGTAAAAGAGGATAAACTTCAGAAAGTAGCTCTTCAGAAATGGGTTTGTGGATTCCTAGAACAGCTTTTCAGAAGAAGCAGTGCACAACTGCTGAAGAAACTTGATATAAGAGGAGAGTAATATAATTAGAGATTAAATTGTTTTGTACAAGAACTGCACAGCCAAAACAATCAATGAAAAAAAATCTAATCAATGCATATAAATACATTTATTTATTTATTTTTATTTTACATTTGTTTACCGGGCTAGTCCAACAGGATATATTTCCATTTTCAGTAGAGGCCCGGGGAGAAAACTCCAATAGTAACACACAAATATATCTAATGCACAATTATACAAAGAAAGGATGTTAAAATACTAAGTAATAACCATTAATGAGAAGAAAATTACATTAATTTCTAATAAACGTACAAGAAAAGATAAGCCACTTTACAGTATGTTATCTGAGGTAATATACAGTATACATATAAATAAATACATACATCCATAAGCAAACACATAAATAAATACATACATACTAGAAAAACTGAAAATCAGTCCCTTGGGATTCAGAAACATGCCTTCCATGACTGCACAAAGGCTACTGCAAAGATGGTGAGAGACACTGTGCTGCTTGAAAGTAATTATCAATTAGGAAGTAAGAATGTTGTGCCTCAAACAGTAACAAATTAAGCAACCCACTTGTGAAAAAGACCAAAGCTGTAGCTAATTAAGAAATGCACTCACAAATAAGACAGAGACTGAGAAGAGTGATAATTATACATAATTGCAGATAAGGATTGCTTGAACACTAGTACTGAGCAAGTAACATTACTTTTCTGGAGTACACTGTTATATAGCAGAATTTTCCTGGGCTGTAAGTGTTGATGATGGTCTCATCCTTGGATGTGATCATTTTTTGTATATTTCACAGATGCTGCGTTGTTATGATCCTCCACCATGGAAGTAGGCCTACTTGATGTTGGGGAACTGTTTTACCCAGATGATGATGACAGCCAAATCCCAGCATAGGCAAAGGTCATGGTGTCAGTGGTAAACTCAGACAATGTAATGCCCACATCCACAGGTCCTGAAGCTGTGCAGTGCATGCCCCAGATCTAGCATACCAGTCAGGGACAGGAAGAGGCTAGCACACCTACCCAGGGAATGTCCTCATCTTCACTGATAGAGTAGTATTAACCTTACAGAGCTTAATGATGACCTCAGTGGATAGTGTGCTGATTGTCGAACATATCATGGGTACCAACATCCTTGAACTGAGGGTCTCCATGGCCTCTTCTCAGCACTTGGGCATGGCCATTATACAGGGGAAAGCAGAGGCAAATACACCAATAGCTTTGCTGATGGGAGTAATATGTCATCTGCTTGAAGTCCTGCAGGAGTGCATCAGACAGGTGAGCAACCTTATGGACATTTGGCATAGGAAGTTTGTACACACCCGGTGTCCATCATGGCCACTACATTTCCTGTGGCTGATCCACTTCCAGCAAGGAAGTCCGCTATCTAGGACCTGTAGTGTCACTATTTCCTCATTACCACCCAGTGTTCAGGGTACTGTGGGGCAAAGTGCACATATGCATGGATGGGATGTTGATGTGGAGACCACCTACAGCACAACCCGATGTTCATGCTCACAGAGCATGCCATCCTCTTTGCATGCTGTGAATTGTGCTTTTAACCTTTCCTGAAAAGAGATCCCCAAGGACAGGGATATGTGGTCAGAGCGTACATCTCCTGTAGGCACCTTGAATGTGACTACCAGAACTCATCCCAGTGCTGCATTGTCTGCTGAAGCTGTGTTCCTGCACAAGCAAACATACAGATCTGCACTGGCTACCACCACATCCCTTGTCAGTCTCCCCAGCTCCCAACAATCATCTGCTCATCACACACACACACACACACACACACACACACACACACACACACACACACACACACACACACACACACACACACACACACACACACACACACAGTGTTCATCCTCACACCCCCCCCAACACAAACATTCTGCCATTGTTTTTTTTCCTACCTGCAGCCGACTATCATTTATCACCAGATCCTCTTCTCCTTCATTGGGTCTGCTGGACCTGCCTTTGTCCCAAAGCTGGCACTCAGTCAATGCCTTGACATACTGGACATAACTATGTCTCTCTTATGGCAATCCCCTGCAGCTAGCTACTCAGCAGGTTCCTCATCAGGCACCTTCACCACTGCTGACTCCAAGTCCTCCTCTTCCCAAATATCTCCTCCCTGCTGTAACTGTTTGTGTATCAATATGCTGAGTAACAATGCATATACTACAAAGATTTTTCTGTCCGTTCCACGGTCATACTATAGTGGCCCACCAGACATGTCTAGATAGTGGAAGCAGACCATTAGGTGGAATGACTTGATTCTATGACAGAGCATTATTCTACACATTCTTTGTCATGGTCAGTGGGTTTCTAATTGGGGTTATTAGCAAGGCTCCAGGGCAAATCCAGCATCACCTAATAAGATGGCCCTGTGAAAAATCAGTCTGCACAAGCCACTAGTGTAAGTAGCATGTGTGCTAAATATGGTAGTTATGGATGCTACCTGGGTGGCCCAACTGATGCATTGAATATTATACCCTGTGTATTGCAGACTGCATACCAGTTGAAGGAGTGGAGCACCTTATGGATGATATGCCATTGTCTTGGTCCCCATGTGGGGCATTTCTTTCAATGCGGGTGCAAGCAATGGCCTCAGTACTTCAAGGAATTGGGATACATCATAAAATGCCCATATGGTTTGCCTGTTTCCTCTATGGTGCATTGAAACCAGCTACGTCCCCCGATGCTGTAGCATGGGGTAGATGACCTGTTAGTGTATCCTTGAGACAGCTGCCTGGGATGCACTCATTGTATTCCTTTTGGCTACTGAAAGAACCTTGTGGCTAATAGTCCCAAAGCCACATATACCTTGGTTTCACAGGGATAGGTACTCCACACCTCTCACAGACTTCCATAAGAGGGCAACACATCTTGATTAGCTACTGCAAGGTGCCTGTATCCACACAGTATCAGCCCATTATTTCTGTATCACGGATGACATGATATGTTAGGAAAATATAGATGACTCTGCACCTCTGAGGGTTACAGTGTGCACCTCAGTGACTACCAGCAGTGACAACAACCTCTTGCATATGCATATGGACTAATGTGGCTGTTATTTTTTGTGATCTCTCTCATGTATCTCCAGGATTTTACTACAGTAAACAACTCTGGTGATAGCATCTGTTTGTGTGAAATTTCTCTCTCTCATATATATATATATATATATATATATATATATATATATATATATATATATATATATATATATATGGGTCTACCTGAAAATATCAAAAGACCACATAATTGAGACGAGATCTTCAAAACTGCAAAACATCGAACATCTGGAACATCAAAAACTAACCCTGGGAAAAGAACCACTTTGCCACCATGGTGAACTTTGCCCTTTCCCCACTGTAATGCAATATCAGAGTTGGTATATTTAATTAAGGGGGTGTGGGAGCACAGCCCTCCACATTAGGGGTGTGGTGGGTGAAGCCCCCAAATTTGGTGGGTTGTACCTGCTTTGTTATGTACATTATGTCGTGGTGGTGAAGTGGTTCTTTTCTCAATGGTTTGACAGTTCAAGGAAATGTGGTTTTGATGACATCTCAATGATGTGTTCTTTGATGATGTGGTCTTTCAATATTTTTAGGTAGATCCATATATATGTATTTCTGAATTGCTCCACCATATTGTTCATTTGCATTGCATCCATCCTTGCTCTTATTTTACTAATGTGGATCATTATCATGCCATTATACCACCATTTGTATATCATGCAGGCTGTGGTATGTCTTGGCCTTCTGCAGTCATGCTCAGTGCATCTTTGAATCACCCTTATCTGGTGGGTGGCCACTCTGTGTAAAGTTGTAGTATGACATGAAAATTGTTTCAGAATCTTCTGAGCAGGAAAAACGGCTAATTTCCAAGCCCTAGTCTTGCCGATATAAGTAGTGACAGTTATGAAAGGTATGATTGGGACCCACATTACTCAATACAATCTGCCTGTCCTAAAATGCAATTGACAGTGGCAGAATACAAAATGGTTTGTAACTGCTGTCAATTCCAGTAATGTGTCCTTAAGCTGCTGTAGTACACTTACAAAGTTGTTCCAATAAAAGCATCTGTTCTTGCATGTGTTTTCTGAAGGAGAGGAACTCTGAAATTGTAAAGTATTATTCACTGACTTCACTCCTCAGTACTTTTTCTGAAAAAAACCCACAATATACTACGCTTCTGACACCATCCGTTAACTGTTTATGATTTTAAAAGCTGACAAAACCTTTCACTTTGTCATGTTAGTAGAAGTATGTGGAGCACATAAAGCTCCACACAGTAAAGAAAATCATGATCATCCCGTCGATGATAGCCCTAAGTTGTGTGTTACTCCCATGGATGGTAACATTCTCCTCTGGAAATTTTTGACCATCCATGTCTTGAACTGAAAATAAGCTGAGTATCATCGCTGAAAAAATCACTTGGAAATGAGCCGCTTGTCCTGCTCGAAATCTAGTTGCGATAATGCATAAGTATCCTATATTTTTATTGCACATTTCTTGTTAGGGAGCTAATGCTATCTTTGTTACATGGTATTATTTCTTTAGCTTGTGAAGAGAAGCTTTAACAGAAAAAAAAATATTTCACATCAGTCACAAAAAAGGTGATAATTGTAACTTCTCCCTAGAGGCCTGAACATTTAGAAAATTTATAGAATAAAGAACTACTGGGTGCTTTTTGTATGTTTCTTGCCAAGCACTATTTGGTAAATATGTGATAACAGTCTGTCTTTATCTTAATGTTCATTTAAGTGGATTACTAACTCAGGTAATGAAGAAAACCTGAATACAGTTCACTGGGTTCTCTGTTAAAACATTCTTCTTCTTTTGGCTTTTCCCAGTTAGGGGTCACCACAATGGATCACCTGTCCGCTCATGATTGGCAGTGGAGTTTCACAGTGTCGAGTTGCCAGCCCAGTGCCCAATCTTACACAGAAGGCACACACATGCACAGACTTATGCCTAGGGCCAGTTTAGAGTGTCCAATCCACCTGCAGCATATCTTTGGGATGTGGGAGGAAACCGGAGCACACCACAGGGAGGACATGCAGACTCCACACAGAAGGCACCCCAGCTGAGGATCGAACCGGAGAACCTCTCACTGTGAGATGGCAATGCTAACCGCTGCACCACCGTGGCTGCTTGTTCTCTGTTAAAACATTAAAAACCATAATGAATAACTATGTACTTCTTAACTTTGTCTGCAACTAAAGGGAAATAATGTTTTGCCATTTACCAGTGGTTATACGCATGATGTTACCATGCTAGAATAAACATGAGTTTTTGACTGCATAGTTCTGGCTCCTTGGAAAATGTTAATCTTACAATATTTGAGATCAAAATGTGTCATTTTCTCAGTGATATAGGATATTATCATATCTCTGAACTGTACCAAATTCCTTGGTTTTTACTGGTTTTGGGGTCCAAATAATGGGGTGCCATGAATTTCCGAGATGCTCCCTTAATTCCCAATTTCCAGGCTTTTTTTTAAACTTTTTTCGGCAATTGTTGCTGACATCATCATGTACAGGGGCGTGCATGATGACATCAGCTTTGTGAGCAGCCTGCCTGTCGGAAGTCAGCTGAGGGCTCGAGGGGTATGACTGACTGTCTTTGTTTATGTTTATGGCTAGCACTCAGTCACCGCATGTGTTGCAGATGCAGACTTGCAGTTCTTCCAGAAACTGAATCCAGACAGAGAGGGAAATGTGTTATGGGACTGAGACAGCAGCTGACCTGACAGCAATAGATTTTTGTTTTTTTAATTGTAGAGGGCAATCAGCAGAGGCTTTAGTTTAGAAGGCAGGCAACTCCGTCCTTAAGCCGTTCATTTGTGTGAGTGTAGTACAGCACTAACAACAGGCAGTACTCTGTCTCTTGTCAGACTCGGGGCGGTGTAGTCATGAAAAAATATATTATTTCTACTTCTTCCCCTGGCTCTTCCACCTCCTCCAGGTAAGCTAAAGAGAGAGAGAGAGAGAGAGAAAGAAAGGATAAAGGTAAGAAAGGACAAAGCTCGGACTAGTACTAAGATATTTTTTTGCCATGTAATTATCTCTGTTATGAAAGAAAAGTATGCCATATTCTGACTGGCACTGGTACTGGTATGGTTATTATTGCAATTTGTGTATATCTTCCTGTTCCCATAGGTTTCTTGTTAAGAGTAAACAGAGGATTAATGTGCCTGTTTTGTCCTGTAAATAGTTACCTCCTAGGTTTGATTGATCCTTGGCTCCTGGTAATATGCATGCAAATAGTGTGTAAAATACTTAATGTCAATTTTTTAATGATTTTTTTTTTAAATAAATCTTGGCCAGTGACTTAGTGTGTGTGTAATATTTATACCTAGGAAAGAGTTAATTGTGCAACTGATACAAAGAGGCTTCATACCTTACCAACATCATTGAATCAAAAGATACACTTAGTATTAAAACATCTTATTATTATTATTATTAATGCAAGAAGGGTACCTAGGATAACTTGTGTTAAGCAAGATATATGAATAGGTAAGGGTAAGAGATGAAGCACTCAGGGCTATAGACAAGGGTGTAAGGAACATGCAAAAAGGGACAAAGAGAAACAAAAAGAAGAAAAAAAATCAAAGAAGCTACATAGAAATGTGAGGTCAGAAATTATGGTAAAAGAGGGAGGAATACAACATGTAGAAAGGCTGTGGAGGGGGCACAAGAAAAGGAAGCTAATACAAAGACAACAAAAAAAGGTAAGAGCAACGAGGGCTAAAGTTCAAGAGGAGTTAGCAAAAGGGTTTGAGAAAGGAAGTTATAAGCTCAGGCATGTGGCTGAAAGATGGAAGGGAGAAACAGAACTGATCAGTCTAGGCAAAAATATGAAGTTCATCAGAAACTGGGGAAAAGAAGAGATAGTGAATTAATACTTTAATTTAACATTTTTTTACCAGGAAAGTCCAACTGAAACAGAGCCCATTTTCAGCAGTGGCCTGGGGAGAAACGCTCCAGACGCATGTATTTGGAATACAATACTTTACTTCCATTTTCACTAAGAAATGCCATTAGAAGGTGCCATCTGGCAGGGAGTCAGGGTAGGATGGTGAGGAGATTTATAATCAGTGCTGGTTAATACTAACATTATTGCATAAAGAATATTGTGAATATTCTTTGAACTGATGGTGAGTTATACTCTACACATCCTTATTAAAAACACAGTTACTTCTTAACAGTAGTATCAATCAGGGTACAAAAACTAAAATATTGAACAATGTAAAATGTATAGCCTCTAATACAGTGCCAATTATCTGGAAAGCAGAGAAACGGTCATGCATGAATAAAGGCATCCAGCTAAGATTAACGACTAATGATGACTAAAACAGTAACTTGCTGTGATGAATAACCTCTGTAACCCCTGGTCCATTTAATGTAGCAGTTGTTACACAGCAGTTCACAAAACCCTATAATTTTGTCTGAGATATTCAACATTCTCATTATAGGTGCACACTGAAAACTGTGATAATGGTTCATTGCATAGTGTGAGCTTAGCAGCTGGGCATATATATAATAAGTTTGTCCCCCTCATCTACCTTACTCATGTGTGCTAACTAACCCCAGCCTGTCAAATTACCAAACCATATTCCATAAGAGTGACACTAAACAAGACACACACACACACACACACACACACACACACACACACACACACACACACACACACACACACACACATTGTTCTGGTTTATATTTTGTGTTATTTAATGAAGAAGGCTGAAGTGCAGCCAGGGTTAATTTTATTTTTGTAAAAGAAATTGTATTTTAGTTTTGCACAAGTTCAAATATAAATAAAACACTATTGTTCTTCTGCTTATTTTGTGTTTTATGATCATATTTTAGTTGTCTGTTCTTCAGTTTGCATTTAAAAGTTGATATCCCCCAATTTCATTGGAGTGGACAGGGTTACATAATTATGTATGCAAATTTTATGTTAACCAGCGTACAGATTTGTACCTATTTTTCATGGGTCTTTGTCCAGGTTTTTGATGTTTCCAGGTTGAGAGGTATGGATATTATCTGTATCTGATTTCACTAGTTTGAGTGGGTCTGTGCAGGTTTGAGATTATAATTGATTCCTTAGGCAGTATCAGCTCATGTTATCTTAGTTATTTTATAGGAGGTTCTGTTCATTTTACAAAGCAAGAAACTTGCAATTTTTTTTCCAGATTGTGCCACTTTCATACTTCTTTTTTCTATTGCTTAATGAGAACTCGGGTAAGAGACGTGCAGGCACTATATGAACTCTCATTTTCAGACCTTATTAAGGATGTTTTTCTGAAGCTGCACAGAAATTGCCTTAAGCTTACTAAAAACATTATTCTACAAAATAAATCAGTATTTAAAAAGTATAAGTATAGTAAATAGCCTGAGGCAAAATTTTCAGTA
>NC_056737.1:1710468426-1710473426 GCF_019279795.1 Protopterus annectens
TATTAATGACTACATTGGCTATCACCCTAAATTTAAATCTATGTGTAGGATTATCCTTTACATGATTGTATAGCGCATTGTGCTCATCGCAGTTCCTAATTGACGAAATGTGCTGTAGTATCCTGACCTTAAGCATATTGTTGGTTTTACCAACATAATATCTTGAGCATGATGTGCAATCAGCCAAATACACCACATTAATGGTCCTACAGGTAGCTCTCCCTTTAAAATAAAAACTCTTCCCTGTGGAAGGATGTACAAACACTGTCTCCCTATTAATATGATCACAAGCCTTACAGCCCCCACATGGGACAGTACCCAGCGACCTAGGTAGGCATGTGACCTCATTGTTTCCCCTATCGTGACAGAGTATATCCTTCAGGTTCTTATTTCTCTTATAACTAAATTGTGGAAAGTCCCCTACTATATCACTCAAGTTTCTGTCACAAGTGATAATGTTCCAATTCCTCTTGATGATGTCACACACCCCTTTGACATTACTGCCATATGTTAGTGTTATCCTAGGTATAGTTTCCTTCTTCCCACCTTTAATCCGGTGACACATGTATGTATATGTATATTTATATATATATATATATATATATATATATATATATATATATATATATATATGTATATGTATGCATATGTATATGTATGTATATATATATATATATATATATATATATGTATGTATGTATATGTTTGTGTGTATATATATATATGTATATATATATATATATATATATATATATATATATATATATATATATATATATGTATGTATGTATATGTGTGTGTATATATGTATGTATATATGTGTGTGTGTGTATATATATATATATATATATATATATATATATATATATATATATATATATATATATATATATGTGTGTGTGTATGTGTGTGTGTGTATATGTATATATATATATATATATATATATATATATATATATATATATATATATATCTATATCCACCGAAGTGTTTAATCTATCTGATAGAGTTTTTTCAGACAGCAGTATCAGTGTACTAAAATTAGGTTTTTCCTTTATACCAGCATATAGAGCAAACATTGCTTCCTTCTCATTGATCTAAAATTATATGTACGTAAATTAAATTTAAAGTTATTACATTATAATGATTCTTCTTCAGATGAAGATGACACAGATAATACTGACAATTTGGATTGTCCCAACAGATTACTTATTAAAAAAAGTCTTTACAATCCACCCTTAAATAACACATTACAAATCTTTTCTAAAATGTGTGAAAGGGATTTACGTCTTATGTGTTTAAATAATAGCAAAACTAAATGGTTTAATTTGTCTAAACAGCAACTTACAGATTTGGATGTGTTTATTTCAGACAGGTCTCTTAGAATAATGAGAGCCGACAAAGGTTCAGGCATTGTTTTAATGGAGCAGTCAAGATACACTAATACCTTATTACAGGATTTAAGTAATAAAAGGTTGTGCCGAGAACTGGAATGGACTTTTTCATCAGCAGGAGAATCCTCTTTTGAACTTTGATGTTAAAGGTAACACTCCATCTGTTACTGTTTCCAATATTGAAAATTTACAAGAATTTTATGGGGTATTGAGGACACTGGAAAATGACCTCTACAAGCTGTACTGGCTTATTTGGCAGAGGAAGCACCTGGAGGCGTGCTTGCACTTCAAAGTTATTCCACGAGGCATGCGCGTCCTCTGCATGCCGAGTTATGGGGATGCTCACCCTGAACTCTTGCGGAGGTGGCAACAGTTAAACATAGATCTTGGAAATAAATACATTCAGCTGCTTATCGACTACTTTCAACCCATAGAGGATGAACTTATCATCAAAGTGGAAGGTGAGCATAAGAACATCACCCTGCTTTATAAGAGTGACTTCTGTATATCTAAACTAAATAGTATGTTGAGACAACTCATGCTATATAGTAACAAGCTAGAACAGATAAAACTTAGGAAGCTTAAACGTGATTGTAATGACTTCCAATTGGGCCGCATTTTTGTGTGGCCGAGATTTAATGAAGCGGCTGCTTCAGATGAGAACAGCGAACAAATTGTCAATGCTCAGCTTAGCACACCCAGTACGACCAATGTGCCTGACATACCGAATAATGCCTCTGGTAATGTTACCTCTACTCACATTAACTTAGATGGGGACATTACCTCATCTGGCTCCTCTATTCCCTGTAACCAACAATGTCTAAAAACGACAGTGACAACAGGAGCAAGACCTAAGGATAATAGTTACAACTTGAACATTGCATCAGAAGTGGCGACTGCTTTAAACTTCCCACTACCTTACAAGAACCGAGCGCTAACGCCCTCAACGAGCAGAGGAAGGGGCAAACGCAAACTGTCGGGCGAAATACGAGAGTCCAGGAGGAAAAAGAACTGAATACTCTATTTTTTAATTTGACATCTAGGGAGTTCTCTGAGGCTGAATGCTCCGTTTTGAACAGGGGCCTCTCCTTTATTCCCTCCAGAGGGAGTGATCTGTTTGATACCCTTATCATGCTCCGTAAATTCGCCAGAAAGATAGCTCTCAAACTTCTATACAAGGACTCTGATAATAATGATGCCACTTTTAACTCAACAGCGTTGAAAAGAAAAAGTACTTTTGTATCAAGATTTATCAGGCCCTGTTGAATGTTTTCAACGAGCCTGTGAATATGACTTTTACTTATATTATAAGGAAAAGAAACATAAACGTCTTTTTGTTAATTTGAATGCTGCACAGAAGCAGGGTCTTGAGTCTTTATGTAATGATGACAGCTTGGTTTTTAAACCTGCCGATAAAGGGGGGGGGTAGTAGCAATGGATGCTGCCTTGTACAATGATCTAATGAATGAGATGCTAGATGATGAAACAGCATACTCCCAAATATGTAAAGCTGAAGTAGGCTCCATTATTAGAAATGTGCATGACACGTTGTATGATCTTTTAACGACCAGATGTGTTGATAAATGTCTATATGATTTCCTAACCATTGAGGCTCCACTGATTCCCCTTATCAAAGGACTCCCCAAGATACATAAAGGGGTATATCCACCGCCCTTACGACCTATAGTGTCTGGGAAGCTTTGGGTTACTGAGCATGCATCCCAGTTTGTGCAGTCGAAGATAGGCCCCATGGTTGGTATTATACCTACCATATTGAAGAATTCCTTTAATTTATTGGAAGATCTGAAAGATACTTCCTTACTTAGAAACTTAAGGCATGATACCTTGATGGTTACACTAGATATAAAGAGTCTATTTACTAGTATACCCAACGAATTTGGTATTGATGCGGTTAGGAGTTGTTTAACTGAATTTAGTAATTTGGATAATAATGACCAGCTGACGGTCTGCACTCTCTTGGATATAATATTGAGTAACAACATTTTTCTATTTCAGGACAGAGTTTATAGGCAAACATGGGGGGTAGCCATGGGCACCCCCTGTGCCAATGCCTATGCTAATTTAGCAGTATATCAGTGGGAAAAGATGCACATTTTCAATGATGAAAGGTTTAAAGCTAATGCCATCCTATACAGACGTTTTGTAGATGACATTCTTCTCTTTTGGAATGGAAATGTTGAGTCACTAAACAACTTTGTAGATTTTATGGGATCAACCACGACTTTCCTAGAATTTACATATGAATACTCCTCTAAAATGGTGAATTTTCTTGACATCACCATTACTAAGAATGATCTGAATGAGATTACAACTTCTCTGTATAGAAAACCTTGTTGGAGGAATGGCATCCTCCATTTTGAGAGTATGCATCCCAGATATATTTTTCCCAATGTGGTTAAAAATCAAATGTCAAGGGTTATTAGACTATGTAATAGTGTAGAAGATGAGAGTTACTATATGGACCTTCAAGCTAAATGTTTTTTGGATAGGGGATATCCATCCCAGTTAATAACGAGTCAGAGAAACAATGTTACATCTATGTTTGGGGCAGCATCAAGGAAATGGCTCTCCGGTAATTATTCCGGAAATACTAAAGGGAAAGTTCAATATGATGTTAGATATACAAATGATATAAGTTACATAAGAGATATTGTCTGTAAGAACTGGAAGCTACTTAGTATGGACAGCGATTTATTAAAAATAGTGGGGAAGAGACCAAGTTTTAGATATAGTAACTGTTTAAATCTCAAAAGGTTGTTATGCAGGGAGAAGGTGAAAGTTGAACCCCTAGATATTAGGATGAAATTTAGGCAGGGTACTTTTCCCTGCAGGAAATGTTGTGTATGTAAGTTCATTTCCGTTGCTCAGAAATTTGAACTTATAGAGTTAGGTGTTGTTTTTGAACCAAAATTCTATGCTACATGTGATACAACCAATGTCATTTATTTGGCCACATGTGAAAGTTGCGGAGCCTACTACGTGGGAATGACTACACGTAGACTTAAGGACCGCATTTATAATCATGTGTATGATATAAGAAAAGCAAACACCACCAATGTATTAGCCAGACACTGCCAACAGTTTCCATCTCATGTCTTTAAGTTTAGAGTTCTGCAGATATTGCACCCTAATAGAAGGGAAGGGGATATAGTAGGGCCCTTGAATTGAATGAATTAAAATGGATTCTAAACCTTAGGGCTCATGTAGAGCCTGGTTTGAATTCGGCCCTTAGCATTAGACCTGCACTTTTATGAATTAATGAAGGTTGCTTTTTGTATGTTTCATAATGTTATTTATTAAACATTGATTCTTATATGCACATGCAAATAGATGCACTCTCATATCTATTATAAGAGTTATAACTGTTTTTATCATTGGCCTTTTGTTTTACCCTTCCTTTTTCTTCCCCTTGTTTGCTTGATTCTCCTTTATTCTTGTTTCTAGTTTCTTTACCTTTTTTTCCTCTCCTTCTTCTTTCCATTTCATCTTTTCCCTTCTTTCCACCCTTTCCCCCCCTCCCCCCCTTCCCCCCTTCCATCTTCCACTTCCATTTCTTTTCATTCTGTCCCTTTTTTACCCTTTCTT